>NW_010292086.1:515-10159 GCF_000700745.2 Antrostomus carolinensis
AAACTCAGGAATCTAGAAAGTGCTAAACTCGTATATGCTAATTTGCCATGCAGTACTATGGTATTTTCAGGCAGCTAATCAAAATAAAGTTGAATCAGAAAACCATCAAACTTATGTCATGTGGTCAAAATATCAGATTTATCTACAAATAGAAACACAAGAAGCATCCTTTATTTCATCTAGCAAAGAGCTGGAATATCCCGCTCTTCTTTCTGATCCTTTTTGCATGCTGTTATGGCTCTTTATTTTTCTGCAGATGTTAGTCTGACAAATTTTATGAGCATGAATGAGATTTTAAATGCCTCGGAACACACGAAGTGTTTCATCTTGGATTAGTGATTATAAGCATAGATTCAGCTTTGCAGTTTGAAATGAAATTGCTCTGGAGTCATTTGCTCTCAGTGACAAGAAAAATCTGCAATAAAAGCATCTAATGGAATTTCAGAGCAATGGGAGTAGCCTTATTTGCTGTAGCATCCTTAGTACCCATGACCAAGGTTAATGGAGTGATGCTTCCACTAGCTGTAATATGTTGCATGTAATTGTAGCGTGGTCTGCATCAGAATGCCAGAGGAATGTAAATTCTTTTGAGGTGTGTTTTTACGAAACCCCAGAACATCTTGTCATGATGGTGGTGTCTTCCTGCATGTTCTCTCTGTTTCTGTGTGTATGGTGCTTATTGGTGCTTTTAGACATCCATTCTGCAGCATGCTTTTTTCTTTTCTGTCTTTTCAGACAGTTACTTAGGCCTTCTAAAACTGTCTGTCTTGAGAAAAGAATAGCAAAGTATCTGCTCTCTCTTCAGCATCAGCTTTATCCAAGATACCTTGTGGTTATTATATAACATAATATTTTTTGTCTTGTTACTTGCGTAGCAGAATAACTGCAGGACTCTGCCTGATTCAAGTTAAACTGAATACTTGAAAGAAAGATGTGCTAGGAATTTACTATTTTTATATGATTGCCATTTTTCTCACGTGCTTGAGCTTAGGTATTATCTTTGCTCTTTTCAGGGCTGCCTCTGAATCGCAGTCCAGAAAGAAGAAACAATCGGGTTGACTGGAATTGAACATTTGTCTCTAAGATTAAGAACAAAGCCATGCCAGTGCTTTCCGAAGACGCAGGTAACTAATCTGCATGCTTTCAACAGTGACTGAAGTCTCAGTGTTTGCGTTTTACACGGGAAATTAGTTAAAACTGGAGTTATATAAAATAGAATTAAGGTAGTTCAACTACATTTCTTAGCAGTTACCAAAAAGAATACAAGGAGGGTGGAGTATAAAAGGTGGAAATTAATGAAGTTAGTCAGATTTTGGGAAATGCCTGGTTTCATAAGAACCCTAGAGCCCCTGAATATATACTGGTAGGCAGGGTCCCGTGGCCAAACTTGGACGTCTCAGGATAACACTGGCATTTACGCATGCTTATTAAAGACCAGCCCTTATATGTCTGCTGCTTGCTGTGCAACTGAATATTTACTGAATAGATGTTGGTAAGCTTTGTTAATATTCTTCCTTTTGACTTAAAAAACAGTGATTCCATTCAAGGCTTGCTAACCAGCTTCTCCACTGTGCTCCCCAGGGTGAAGTCCATACGCTAATTATACTGAGTTTTAAAGCAGATGTGTTTGAGTCTTTTGGATCCAAATGCACACTAAAATTCATGGAGAGAATAGCCAAAGGAGCAGATTTTAACCACTCCCTTCTGTTTTGTTTTGGTGTTGTTTTCCCGGTCATGGTCCACCAGGGAAAAACCTAATACTTGTCTCCCCCTGTGCACTGCAGAATTTGGGTGCTGATGATTTAAGCACTATTTAGAAAATTAGCCAGAAGCTTTGCCTCCACTGCAGTAGAAATCTACACCAATCCTTTCCTTCTCAGGTCAGACCTGACTTCTAACAGATGACTCGGAGGTAGTAAGGGCAGGATAACATTTGTAAGCAAAGTTGCTCGGGAAGTAGAGCTCATAGCTCTGCAGCAGAGGAGGTAGTTCAGTCATTTTGCGAGTCTGCTGTGGCATTCTAATAATTTTAAGTTTGTTAGAGGGCTAGCTGTTCTAGAAACGAATGGTAATTAACACTGTTAATTAAGGGGGATATTTCAAAACTAATGTCTTCAAAAATATATATTTCTTGGGTAGCTTTTAGCTTAATATGATACGTGTTACATATTAAACTGTGTTTGCTGCTTAAGAAAGGAGTGTTACAAAATGAGTGAAAGGTAAGCACAAATCTCTCTGCAAACTTGCATGATCACCAAGGTGGTACCCAAGTTGATGTAGTTGATGTTAAGTCTGCAATAGAAGGTCTTGTGAGACGTGCTATCTACAAGATTTTGTTCTGTCTTGAATTTAAATTTAGGATTGCATGAAACTTTGGCCCTCTTGACATCTCAGCTAAGACCTGATTCAAATCATAAAGAGGAAATGGGATTCCTTAGGGATGTCTTCAGTGAAAAGAGTCTCAACTACCTGATGAAGGTAAAAGTTCATTTATGAACCTACATTTTCCTTACAGGTTACTTATTCTTTGTTCCCTTGATTTATCAACCATTTATTTTGCCAAAGTTTTTTTGTTTGTTGTTTTAGGGGGGTTTTTTTGCTAGAATTCTATACTGACCAAAGCATGTATTTATTTAAGTACAAACATTAAGAACATTCGTTGACAATTAACATATTTTGTTCAGAAAAAACATTTCTGCCTTGATTGCCAAAATGCAGATACAGTGTCCTGTAGCTAAAAAGCAGTGTGAAATGGCTTCATTTTTTCCCTTATGCTGCTGAAGTCTTAACAGATTGTCTGGCTGTCTGTGAAACTGGCATGAGCAAAAAGACAACTGAAAGACTCCGAAACAAAACAAAAATAACTCCAAGAGAGCGTTATTTTTCTGACACTTATCTCAGAAAAATTATATTCCTTAAATATAAAAATATTGCAGTGGAGGTGTAGTTAGGAAGTTTTATATCTCTCTGCAGTAATATGGCTGAATAATCTTTTTCAGATTCATGAAAAACTCCGTCATTATGAAAGACAGAGTCCGACTCCTGTTTTACATAGTGCAGCAGGATTAGTTGAAGATGTGAGTAAAAATTGTCTCCTTATTCTCCTATTATTTAAACCTGTTTTTCTGACAAATCAAAGCTTTGTAACTGTGCTGTATGTGTACATATTTCTCATCTTCCCCAACTGTTTTTGGAATCTGTTGGCTAGTATCACTTATCATCGATCAAGGAAATGAGAGCTCAAAAATGTCATGTCTTTAAATGTCCAGTGAAGACAGACACAGGCAAGTAGAACAGCAGGATGTTACTAGTGCCCTACGTAAGGGAGAGGCTGCAAAAAGCTTTCAGTCTTATGGACTTAAATCCATTACAACCCAAGCAGCATTGCTGTTCACATAGAATGGTTTGGGTTGGAAGGGACCTTCACAGATCATCTAGTCTAACTGCCCTGCTATGGGCAGCGCCACCTTTCACTAGATCAGGTTGCTCAAAGCCCTTTCCAACCTGACTTTGAACATTTCCAGTGGCGAGGCATCCACTTCTCTGGGCAACCTGTTCCAGCATCTCACCACTCATCATAAAAAAATATTCCTTGTAGCCAATCTAAATCTTCCCTCTTTCAGTTTACAACTGCTGCCCCTTGTCCTGTCACTACAGATCCTGGTAAAGAGCTTTTCTCCATCTTTCTTCTAAGGCCCATTTATATATTCAAAGGCAACAATAAGGTCTCCCCAGAGCCACCTTGTCTCCAGGCTGAACAACCACAACTCTCTCAGCCTTTCTTCACCGGAGAGGTGTTCCAACTCTCAGATAATTTTAGTGATCCTCCTCTAGACATGCTCTGACAGGCACATGTCTGTCTTTTACTGGGGACCCTGGAACTGGATGCAGTATTCCAGGTGGGGGGAATCTCACAAGAACAGAGTAGTGCTTCTCTTTATGTAGTCTGGGATATGATTCGCTTTCTGGGCTGCAGATACACGTTGCCATCGCATATCTGATTTTTTCATCCATTAGTATCCTCAAGTTGTCCTCCATAGGGCTCCTCTCAACCAGTTAATCCCCGAATCTGTTCACAGAACAAAGTTGTATCTTTGTTTCTAACATGCCACGTGCCTGAAAAAGTGAAATTTATACTACCTTTGACAGCTCTTTACAAGCACCTGTTTCCTTCCAAAGGACTGTGGAAGGTTTGAGAGCTAGAATTCCTCCCTTTGCAAAGCCAGGAAACTCCGCTGTGCCATCTTGACTGCAGCATGCCCTCTCTCCCCTTTCCCACAAATAGCCTACTGCCTCCATAAAAGTTTTGGCACTGCTGCCTGTCAAGTCATACAGAATTATCATCCTCTAAACAGCAGAGAGGAGACGTTTTATACAGGACTTTATGACTTCCCTATCTAGAAACCTTTACAGGGAAAAGAAATCTCCTTTGCCTCAACCCCTTCACCTTTCCTCCTCCCACCCAACCAATCTTTTAGGATTCATGCACGATTGATTGGGATTGGTTTTGATCTGTGCACACTATTTTGAAGGCTGATAGAAACTAGCATACAATCACCAGAAATACTTGCAAATATATGATCTTGTTTGGTGGACTCCTTTAGTTTTGAGGTTGTTAATTTTTATTTTAAAGGTGATAGAAGAATTGCAGACTGCACCAGTGAATAATGAAGAAAAAGAGCTACTTCAGCTGTTGTCAACACCACATTTCAGGGTAAAAAACACACCAGAAGCCTTAACAAAATTCCTTTGCAGAATCCCAATAGAAAAGTTACATTGGAGAGTCCCTAAGAGAAAGGAAAAACCTCCTACAAACTGTAGTTCTATTCCACTATGATTTCCTGCACAAGCTTTAGAATGCAAAGGGGATTGAGAAGACTCGGCATAGGCCTTTCATGCATAATGCACCATGTTGTCTTCCCTTCCCTCAATATTTTCTGAGGGAGCAGAAAAGAAAAGGATACCATTTCCCAACTTTTTGCTTACCATTCTGTAAGTTTTAGGCCTGTATTTACTTTAGGCCTTTGTTATTGCCTGTATTTACTTTAAATATTGACATACACCAATATATAATTTACATGATGAGCAAGATAATTGCTAAATCTTTTCAGAGGGGGATTTATGGTGAGGGTGGGAAGGGGGAGGTTTAAATTTGCTGTAATGTTGAAAACTAGAAACTGTAATATCACCCCATTACTCTGTTGTTTCTGACTTCTTTTATGCAGGCAGTGCTTGTAGTTCATGACACTGTAGCACAGAAGAACTTTGACCCAGTCCTTCCACCTCTACCTGATAACTTTGATGATGATTTTGATGAGGAATCAGTGAAAATTGTTCGACTAGTGAAAAACAAAGAACCCTTGGTACATATAAGATAACCCATTTCTAGTCATAAAAATCCGTAGTGCAAAAGCATTATTGTAAGTATAGAGGAGATACTTGAAGATATTGTCAAATAGTCTGTAAAAACTAGGAGTGTTCTGAAGCTAGTAAAATAACATAAGAAGGAAACTTTGGTAAGTACACCTTCACAGTTTTACGTGAGACACTTCATAGGCATGGGTTTATAATGCAAGTTAACCCAGGGAACGTGATCTCTGAGGAAGCTGTACAGGTTGAAGCAGTTATGCATATTACACATATTAATTCTTTCCATATTGTAGCTAACATTTAATGAGTTAATACTTTCATTTGCATGAATGTCAGTGATATATGGTAAAAGTATATTTGATAGCTGTATGTAAATATGATAGTGACAAGGTACTGATTGTATACAAATGGAAACAGAAGAATTTCCTAAGAAAAAACAGTTGCGTCAGGGAATAAATTTACTAAAATGCTTTTTGTTTATGACAGCAGGTAGTAGAAGAGAGCAGTGACTTAATTCCTGATTAAAGCTTTGCATTACCAGCAGAGGTAAAAGGGAAAAAGAAAATCTAATTACTTGTCTTTCCTTGCTTTTATATCTAAAAGTGCTACCTATACTGTATAAAGTTTCAGAAGATATATATGAGAAAGCTTGTTGTAAGAAATTCTGGTTTGCACACTTGAGTGACTTTGATCACCATAGTAACATGCATAATGTAAGCACTTGGCAAAGTCAGCAGGAAGGAAGGTGCGTGTACCTTCCCACAATCACATGACATAGCCGCCGGCAAAAGTTGAATAATGGTGAAAATTGCAAAGGAGAAAGACAAAATTTATAGAACAAATTGATTACAATTTTAAAAGACACATTAACTTACATGTTATTTCACTGCTCATTGTATTCTCAGCAAATTCTTATGATGGTTTCTGGGGGGGGATGGGGTGGGGTATGTTTTATTTCAGGGAGCTACCATCAGAAGAGATGAGCATACAGGAGCTGTGATTGTAGCAAGGATCATGAGAGGTGGCGCAGCTGATCGCAGCGGTAAATTTCTAAAGAAAAGGAGATTTAAGATTGCATTTGTAAACTGTTTTACAGTTTCCAAAATGATGCATGCACACACGTACTGTATACATATACCTAGAGCGATAATCCCTAACCAAATGTGATGGTTATTCATTCCAAAACCAGTCCTTTGGACACAGCTGTTTAATATACGTATAGACTACTGTAAAAAAAAAACCAGCCTTGCGAAATCTTAATAGGCAACTGTTAGATGTAAAGTCTGAACTCGTATGTGTAGCCTCTCTGTGTAGTCAGTGAAGGGAGACAGACGTTACTAAAGAACAAATCATCCCAACAAGCTTTAGAATGGGACAGGTCACTGCTGGACTTGCCTTTCTTCCTTATTGACTATAAAGGGAGCCTACATGGTAAGCTCACCTGACAACAGAATTTCTGGTGTCTAGTGGCAGGAGAGACTTCATGCAGAGGTTGTCATTCAGCATGCTTTCAGGATCTACAGGATTAATTCATGCAGTATTTGACTTTCCATTTTCTAGAAGTTGATCATCCAGATCTTATTTAATAAGATTAATTTGCCTTATGTGAGATTTATAGACTCCAAGCCTCTTGAAGGTTTTTTTTTAATAGGCAAGTAATGCAATCTGAAAATTAATCAATTACTGTGATGAAAAACTATTATCAAATTACAGCTTTCTTCTTGATTTTTAGATTTCTTCAAGTTAGTGTAATCTGATAAATGTAATGTGAAATGACTAGAGCATACGCTTTGCATTTCTCTGTTTCGTAAGTAATCTACTATTCTAATTAGATAGGTTCTTCTCTAAAATAGCCACTAGGAGAAAAATGCCAACAGAGATGTGAGAAGTAGGTCTAAGCATTAGAAGAAATAAAAGAATGGTTTTTACCTTTAATTTAGTATCTTGGTTTATTCAGCATATCATGTGTTGTTTTCTGTTTGATTTACTGATAAATTCTTTTATGTCACTTAGCAGTAGTTACATAACACAAGTACAACATTTTTTACTGAACTGGATAAACAAACCTAAAAATAGTAAGGGCCTCTTCATGGCTTGTTAAAAAAAAAAAATTAGTCCAACATTCTTGCTGGGACTGTGTAGTGTTATCTTGTCAGTTGATGGCCATGTCGTTCTGCCTTTATAGTCAGCAGTGTATCCCCTGACTCTACAAGATTTGATTGTCCTCTTGGAACTATTCCAGTTTTGCATTCTTTGTGTTGATCCAAATATAGAGACAGTGATTTTCGAGAGTATCTTGCCACATGTTCTCTGTCTCCGTACTGGTCTCCTATGAGACTGTGCTGCATGAAAGAAAATGCCATATGCAGTAAGAGCAGGACACTTGAGAGCACATTTCCATCAAAGGCACTTGGCTCTTGTGGGAAGCCCATTAAACTGGGGGAGGGAGGAGAGGAGGTACATGCTATTGACTTGGGTCAAACATCAGAGGAGTGGTGCTTTCCAGTCTGCAGACTTACTTTCATTTACTTACCATCTTTTTCAGGTCTTGTCCATGTTGGAGATGAACTAAGAGAAGTCAATGGTATTACTGTGCTTCGCAAACGACCAGAAGAAATAAGTCAGATTTTGGTCTGCACTGATTTTCATTCCAAGATCTTTTCTGTTGGGTGATCTAGTAATTACAATAGATGATGAAATTTAACCATGAGTTTAAAATATGTACAGAGCTAAAAGATGCAATCCCTGTTTGTTTTTGCATTAAGAGTTTTTCTTCTCCCAGTGGATTAGTCTTCTACTTTTGGCTTCAGAAACTTCTGCGAACTGAATTGATACCAAGTAAGATACAAACATAAAGTTACATGTTTCTCTGTCAAGAACTTCCCTTTCATGCTTTGTTGAAAATTAGAAGTGCATTCCTAGAAGATAACCAGTGTATTCATAGTACAGTATGCTAGAAAACTGAAGAAAGTCTTGGCTGTATATCCAATAGAGTTGTCAGTCTGTTCTTTATTAGTGGATTTCTTGCGACAGTATAAATTCTTGTTGAAGCTTCTCTAACGTTAACGCCCACAAATCTTGGTAACACTTTCTAAACCTCCACATTGGTGGTCAGCCTGCTCTATTTCAGAAAGTCTTGCAGCTCTTACAGTTGTCTCTGACCTCCCCTCTTGTGGCTTGGTTCACCCTTGTCTTGGTGTGGAGTGGAGTTAGGTAAGAAGAATGGCACCACTAGGACGCTGAAGTATCTGGCATTGGTTCCATCACCTAGTTTAAATATAGATCAAAATAATTCTGAATAAGGAGAATGACTGCTTTTAACTTTGAGGGGGAGGATCAAAACTCTATTTTGAAAAACTGTATAGTTTTATTTGTGGGGACCCTGGGATGCTATTAATCTGTCTCATTTTAAATGTCTGCAATGTAATAGTTTCCTTTTCACAGTTTATTTTTTGAGGAAGAGCTACAGATACTTGTCCATCCTGATTGTAAGAGTTTCTTTTTTAATCTGTGCAGAATATCAGTCTTCTCTAGGACAAAGTTCATCTCATCCAAAATAAGGCATCTAAAATAGATCAGACAAACCTATTACAGATTTCCAAAGCACCTAGAAGTGCTTTTAACTTACCATAGCTAATAATTGAAATTTACTAGCAAAGATTTTTAGAGTGAAAGTAGATTTTTATTGTGTAGATGCTTACGTTTCACCCTAATCAGTTAGCCACTACGTGGGAAAATACAGCAGTATTTTTCAAAGCAGCACTTTAAAATTGTTAGTCTGCAAAAACTTAAGTTAGTGTAATATTAAAAGCCACAGAAGTGTTAAATGCCCTGTGAACTGTAATCCAGAAATCAATGCAGTTGCTAAAAGCAAATAAAGGAATTTTAATGCAGGTCTTAACTACTTGGTTCTATCCAGGTAGTTACTGTGGATGTCTCCATGGGGAGGACACTGTTGTGGAGGGCTCATGAACATCACGGTAGTCTCTGTAATAAAGATATATAGTGGAGTAGCTTGGCCTGTTAAAACTTTGAGACAGATGCTAGCTCCTAAACTGGAACTTGAATAGTCTGCACTGTTTCCTTGTCCTGCTTTCAAAGTAAAAGCATTTCTCTCTTTCTCAGGCTCAGTCTCAGGGATCAATAACATTAAAAATAATTCCAGCCATCAAAGAAGAAGATCATCTAAAAGACAGCAAGGTACGCAACTTAGTGAAATACTGAAGCATGTGTTTTCAGATTTACACAATTCTTACATCTCTGTAAATGCAAGA
>NW_010292086.1:10194-20628 GCF_000700745.2 Antrostomus carolinensis
TTGAACTAAAAAGATAGTAGAGCAGTTTCTTGTTGTAAAATGCAGTGCCCTTTTATTCAGTAGAATTACTTAGATGACTTCTCTCTTCTTGATCATCTTAGCACATGTTCTTTTACAGCATTTCTGAAATCTAGCCTCTTCTTTCTGTTCATGTAATTAAAATTGGTGTTCCTGCCAGTCTTCTCTTACCATGACAGCTGCTATCTGTCCATTATCTCTGGGCGTTTTGCCACTCACTTGAGTCAATACAGACCTATTTGCAAACAGAGCTGCATTCATCATTTGACCCCGTTAGTCCACTGCAAACATCAACACGCCTCTCTGAGTGCTTCATTTGCCCTTCCTTGATCAGCAATGACTTACTGTTTGGCTGGTCCCTTACAGAATTCCTCTGTCAACCTCTGTTTCTGCTTTTCTACTCCTAATTGCTGAATTTTTCCTTGAGGTTCCACAAATCACTTTTAGAATTAGTTCTACTGTGATGTGTTAAATAGTGGCAAGATACAAATCCACAGTTGAACAGTAGACTTTGATGCATTAAAGGAACATTTTAAGGACAGTCTATAATTGGGCAACTTAGCCATAAATTTTTATTGTTTTCTCCCTCCCCTTAATTTTTTGCTGGTTGCATTTTGTAGTTACATAGACTGTGAACTTTGTTTCTTAGGACTCTGATCTTTGAGTCCTGTGTTCCACAATGCCAAGACATAGTGACTGGATACATGCTTGAAAGTTAGTTTAGTTTTCTGCGTAAGTGAGTAAGTCAAAATACAGATGCATCTTGCTAGGTTTCAGTATTTTTGAGTGCCATAAAGGAGAGATGAAGAGTGTATATAGTTAGCAGTGTAAGCATTGGGGAAGCCTTTTAAAGGTATCCTGAAATTCCAAAAAGTACAAGAAGAAAGGATGTGTTACTTTCTTTTTAAAGGTGTTTATGAGGGCGCTTTTCTGCTATAATCCCAAAGAAGACAGAGCCATTCCTTGCCAGGAGGCTGGGCTTCCATTTAAGAGACGACACGTCCTAGAAGTTGTGAGCCAAGATGATCCCACATGGTGGCAAGCAAAGCGTGTTGGAGATACCAACCTCAGAGCAGGCTTGATCCCCTCAAAACAGTTCCAAGAAAGGTTTGTCAATTAAGTTTATGGAATTTGGTTGGTTTTTTTTTCACACGTAACAGTGTCACACTGATTTTATGATGCTTTTTTTCATAGGAGAGGAAGGGCAGGATCATGCCAGGGTGAATACCAGATGTTTAGAAGAAAGTGCTAAAAAGCTCCATCTTCTCCAGTTCTGTAATAAACTACCTAGCTTTCCTTGACTAGTTTGCCATTGACTTATGCTGTGTAGCAGGAGGACGGAAGCGCCTACTAAACAAACACATATGAAATGAAATGTGGAATATCAGTCTCTTGAAGCTCTTGTCTTATGGAGACACTGCATTTCAGACTTGTGCTTCCATAGTATAAGAGGAAATGCTGACTTATCGTAATAATTTTAAATTTATGCATCTAGTAATAGTAAAAAAGTGTATCTGATCTTTCTTCTGGCTCTAAGGGAGTATTTAGCTTTGATGTGGATACCTTCTAGAGCTTGAAGTTTCTGTTTTCACAGCAAGATATGTGTATCTTCTAAAGCAAAAATATCCCTCAAGTCTTGTATTTACAGTACAGAAATCTTATATTTAAGAAGGAATCTGATTTAGGCCACTGATCTCATTGTGTGGTTTCCTTGGCCAACAGTGAGGGGTTTCTTCGGGGTTGGGTTTCTGTGCTGAATTGTTGGGGTTTTTTTGGTATTGGGTTTTTTCGAGCAAATTTTTGGGAGATTAAGAGTTGAGCTCTGGTTCATAATTTTAACACTTTAGAAAAATTTTACTCGACAGTCTGTTCTTACATTTTCACCCAAGCTGGGTAACTTGGCTTGTTTACTAGTAAATAACACAGAACACCAAACTGATCTGGAAGGCATTGGATAATTTCTGAGTATGCATAGCTGCAGTGATCATTTTGGAAAAGGTTATCTACTTTTGAGTTTTCTTTGAGGTTAGTAGCTTTAGGATCGTGGCAGATAGGATTTTTTTTTTCCCATCCTTTGTAAAAATGGCAAATAGAAGTTGGATTCTCAGCTGAATTGGAATACAATAGAACTGTAGTTGTTTTTCTTAGTCTTGCAGAAAAGATTGTGTGGGGAAAAGGAAACAGAAAAAAATTTTCATTTATTAAAGTAACGTGCTATTGATGTCTGCTCAGATGTATAAATGCATAAAATGTTTTAGATCTTCTCTCTGTCACTTACCTGTAGCAGTCTGTGACTGTCAGTTCTAAAGAATAAGTCTTAAAGTGTTGAATCACAGACATTTTCTGTTTTTCAAGGAAAAACACTATTTCACTCTTTATTTTCAATGCTATATATATAATGTGCTATAAATTCTTAGTAACTCTTGAGCTTACATGGCTAAAATACGAGTATTTTCTATTTAGACGATTGATTTACAGAAGAACAATAGGCACTCTGCAGAATCCCAGAACTGTCAAGAAACCATTATGTAAGTTTGTTCTGTTCCTTCAGTGATGTCTTAGTTGATACCAACTTCTCAGTATTTCTCTGTTATTTCCATAATGATGTGTTTGAATGTTTTATGTAACCTGTCATTGATTGATTTGCATGGATCCAAGCTGCCACATGAGAGGATTGGGTCTGAGCTTTATCCAGTGTTGCTAGTGCTTGTTGTTTTCAAAAAACATCACTGTCCATCTCTTCTCACTTTCAAGAACATGAGGCTTTACATGTTGTTTAAATGCTTTAAAATTTGTTAGTGTTCATATTTTTTCTACAGTTTGAAACTTCAAAGCTGCAAAAATAACCCAATACACACTTCTTGAATTCTTACATACGTGCATGAAATGACTCTAAGCTCATATGAAAATTAAGTGTAGCTTTAAGGAGGATAAAAGTCACTGGAGCTGGCATACCATCTGCATTTCAGGTTTAGTGTTACAGAGCTGGTCTTAAGTAGACTTTAAAGTGATTCTTGTTTACAGCTCTGAAGTCTTTGCCAGTGAATTAGTCACACAGAAACTGTTACTTGTGATGAAATTGCTATTCAGTGATGAAACGCAGAAGACATTCTGTATTATCCCAGAATATAATGTTCTTGTTGCTCTTGGGTACTTCAGCAGAGCTATTAGTGATGTGTGGGCAGCCCTGTAACTATGTGAAGCCAGACACTGTGCTAGGGGTGCCACCCTTATGTAGACTAGGAATCTGGAAATTACCCATCTTCAGTGATATCGGTGAACTTCTGACCCATGGTGCATGGCACATCTCATGAAGAGATACAGGTGTTCTTACACTACAAAGAGGAGGGAAGATGCTCAACCAAATTATAAGAGAGCGTTACTGATTTAAATGAAGCTTTTCCAAATTAGCTTCCATTACATTCAATGTTAGGAGGCATGTAATGAGGATTGCTACTTAGGCTTTTTCCCAGACATTCTCAAGACAATTAAGCTGATAACTGGTTATAGTACTACATTTTAGAAACAGTCTTTAATCAGTTGATAAGGTTATATTATTGCATTTTTTTTTTTTAAGATAGAAAAGCCTGTTAAGAAAATCAGACCAGAAAAACCTTCCTTTCCATTCTCTTTAATTTTACTCTAATTTTAGTCTTTTAATATCATACCAACTCTGCCTTTCATGCTAACTACAGATGATCAGTCTTCTGATAAAGGTAGGTACTCTCCTAACTCATTCTCTGTCTGAATATAAACAACCAATGCATTTTCTAAAATACTTGCTAAGCCCCTAAGCAAAGGGAATAGTAAATATAGCTTGTTTCTTATAGCAGTTTCTTCCTGTGTTACTATTTAAACTAATTTAATTTATATTGATGACTTAGGGTAATGATAACTTCCAAATATACTCCCAATTCGAGAGAAAAGATTTGTGCCTTCTGATATGTATTTACATGTTTTGTATGTTTCTGAGTGAGGTTGAAAGAGTTGCAAGTTAAATGCAGTCTCTGCTATTTTTTAAAAAATATAAATATTGAGGTTTAACATTTTAGAGCATCTGTATCAATCAAAATGGATTTTTCTTCACTGTTCATTTGTACCGTTTTCTGTGTTATTTTCATTATGAGCAACTGGATTGGGCTCATGCAGTTTGTAACAGTGGTACATGTTACTGTACCATACACCCTTCCCAATACCAGGTATTTTTGGTTTGTTTGTTTGTTTGTTTTTTTCACATTACACATGCTTCTTGAGTATAATACTCCCAGTATCAGTATTCCATGAGCTTCAGTGAAAGTACTAATCATATTGTTTAATTAGCTTGCCGTGACTGGTATACCCTATCAAAGTGTGAGTGTGAACTTCAGCAACAGAATGCACCTCTGGTCTCAGCTATGGATAGGTGTATATTGCTACTACTACCTTCTGTTAATGTAGGCTTAATGTTTTATGAGTATACATTAGCATAGCTCGATTATATACCTGCATGCAACTTCTCATTAAAAAACAAAGCTCTTTCTTTGGATTGGTGCTTTTTGTTAAAGGTTTAAGCTGCATATATTTTTTTTCCTGTGGTTGGGCTTGTCCCAGAACCATATACCTCCCTCTTAAAATGAGTAGAGTTCCGTGGATGTTGCAGGGCACAGGTGCCTAAATTTTAACAAGCCAAGTAGACCCCTTTCAGGAAGTATGAGAACTTGGTATTTGTCTTAAGACTGCAGATTGGTATTTTGCAGCTTAAGTATCATGGTTTTATTTGGCATACTTTTAGGGGCCTTGGGGGTGGTCATAGTTTGAAGAGGGGTAGGTTGGCTTTTTAAACAGATTTGCGCATTATTTTGCATACATGCAATAAAAGCATCAAATAATCTTTACCTTTTTACTAATAAGCAATGCTAATTTAACTTAGTTAAAATTAAGGTGTTTAAAGCTCATATTTTAGTCATCTCTGATTCCCTTTTTTCAAGCCCAAATGATATTGAAATGTTAGAAGAGGCAATATTCTTACACAATTATACCCATTTATAAAATCACACATTAAAAAAAGAGCTCTGTGTTTGTGGAGTCGTCTTTTTTTACATAAGTCTGAATATTACCCTTTTAGCAGCAGCAGTGATCAAATGTAATGAATGCTGAAGAGCATAAATTCTGGGAATCACTAATACTGAGACGTAAAATTCTCTTGTGCAATAACAACATCAAGGATTTTTTTTAAATATAGACCACTAGCCAAGGCAAATCATTTTTTGTTTCATTAATATTTGTGTTAGAAAAGCGTGTGCATATAATGCAGGACATAAAACATCTCCTTCCCTCACCAATGAGCCAGACTCATGTTGCAGGCATTGTTTAAAATATCTCCCTCCTTCCCTCTCACTCTCCTTCCCTTGTGCCCTTACCTTCCCCAACGATCCCTGCTTTTTAATTTACAGAAGACTGTGACTGTGAAGGATATTTCAACGGACAGTACATAGGTGAGAAACCAAAATCCCTTTCCTCTTCCCTAACAACCCCCGCAAAAAAATCAAACCAAAACAAAATAACACACAAACAAAAAAAAAACCCACCAAAAAACCAAACACCCCCACATTAAAAAAAAAAAACTGGCTTATTTACTTTACAGTTAATTTCCCGTACATTCATAAACTATGTTATTTCTTTTCAGAGGCATAATTGGACTTTGACATAACCAGCACTTGGCCGTTCAGGGTGATATGAGGGGGTTTTTATTATAGACAAGGTGCTTGGTTTTCTACCTGATATGCAAATTTCTGTAAGATTAGCATCTGTGCACTGATTTGGTTATAAAAAAATGGAGAGTAACTCATATTCAAAGACAGAGTAACTTCTAGCTGAACATGCTTGAAAACTGAGGATAAGTGGAGACATGGTTTAATATATCTCTTGCTTTCCTCTACAGCTGGCTTACGTAGGAGTTTTAGGTTAAGTCGTAAAGAGAAGGAGAACAATCTGAATGAAGGAAAGCAAGCGGAGCAGGCAGATGCAGCAGAGTTCCTGACATACGAAGAAGTCACAAAATACCAGCAGCAGCCTGGTGAACAGCAGAGGCTGGTGGTTTTGATTGGTAAGATACACAGTTGGTTCAAAATTTTTCATACATCTCCCTCTTCCCTTATCACCTGCACTCAAAGAGGCTTGCTTTAGCTGTTTGGTTTTAATTTTTGTGGCTCTGGTGGGGTTTTTTTAAAGTTTTCCTGGTTTTGGTCAGAAGTGATTCTTTTAAATTACATTTTAAAAAACCAACAAAACAAAAAAACAACCAAATTCACCAATTCTTTCTACAAATAATGAATGAAGTAGGACCATTTCTCATTTTTCTGATTAACTTTTCCTTTGGTTCTCACTCAAATGTGCATTCTTATGCTGTCACAACAATTGCTGAAAAGGTAGATGTTAGAATTATCAACAAAATTTTGCATGCAATTCTAATTCAGTGTGCTGAACAGTTTTGTGTTAAGCCAGTTTCCCAGGATGTCATAGAAATCAGGGGTATCTCACAAAACTGACTGCCAAGATTACAGATTTTCTGCCTTAGTGCCTGACAAATGTTTGTCCAACAGCTGTTCAGGGATTCAGTTTGTTTCTCATTATGTTCTTCAGAGCAGAATGCAGCAGGTCATGAGGTCTCTCACGTACAGTTTTCTTCAAGCACACGCCTGTATTGTATTATTTGTGTGAAATTGATATTATTTATTCTCTTTGCAGTATTTCATTCCACACAGAAATCTGTGAGTCGGTTCTATTTTATTAGGTTGTTTGGGGGCCAGATTAAGTGAGCTCAAGCAGAAGGTTGTGTCAGAGAACCCACAGGAGTATGGTGTTGCAGTTCCACGTGAGTAAAATTTACTGACTTTTGTGTGTCACCACTTTATTCCATAAATGCTGTCTTATACCATTGTGCTAGCTGCACTGATGAATGGTAATTTGTCTTTCGACTGTTGTTTATATGCATATTTCAGAAGTACTTCAAATTATTTTTCTCACTGTAATATACTATGTTTGTCCTTAATAGCTGAATAGATCACTACATAACTTGGCACATATGCACTCTGGAATTCTGTCAACTCACCTGAATTTTTTTAATTGTGTTTTCCCAAGTGAGCAGATGGCATTTTCTCAGTGTCCTTTAAAAAAATGAGAAACTGGATACAGGAATTAAAAATAAGATCATAAATTACAAAAAGAACTAGTGTGAAAAACTAGCATCTTAAGACTCAGTCAAAACATTATTTGTGTTTAAAAGAGGATGACTTTTCTTCAGAATTTTATACCAGCTAAAGTGTTGATGTTTGGGGTTTTTTTGTTGGTTTTTTTTTAAGTAGATAGCAATAAACCAAGTCAAAATTTGTACGAGATTTTAAATCATTGGTTAGTATCTCTAGGCTGTTCAAACAAGCCTGTCCCAGTGACAAGAGAAATTAATGATTCTGCTGCGTGGTTTTGCAGCTAGAGTTATACTGAAATTTTTTTGCTGGATTATTTTTGGGGGGGGGAAGTATTCCCCAACAAGTTACTTTTGCAATCCAAAAAATTAGCATTGAGGGCACTGCTTGTATGTTATTGAAGACTTTCAATAAATGTCTGTCAGGCAGACATTTAATTAGTTAGCCATAGAACTTCCATGGTTAATTTTTACTTGAATTTAAACACATGCTGAAAAAAAATAGTGGACATCATTTTTATGACCAGGCATAGATTTGTAGAATGATCATCAAAGCTTCTCCTACAGTAATAACAATTATTAAAAGAAATTACAACATCAAAGGTAAGGGACACACATAATTACACAAGTTTCACAGTAGTGTGGGAAAACAGCCAGGGATATTCTTACTCTAAATTCAGAGGCGACGTAATAGGATTTTATATATTTCCTAATTTTATTTTCTAAGTTTCAAAGCAAATTAGATTCCAGTATTCCATACAGTTAAGAGATACTGTTTTCTATAGGATATACTCTACTGCTTCTACCAGGTGTAAGAAGTATGCCTCCTAAATTCTGTGTTAGTTACAGCACGCTTGGGAGCAAAACAACTTCATTTTTGGTCTTATAGTCTTTGAGGTTGAGTTTAAAACAAAATTATAATGTTTGATTTATGTGTTATGCTAATTTGAATTTGCCAGTGTGTAACTACCTTGCATGAAAATACCTCAAAAAACAGATAAAATAAGTTGTTTGAAAAGGCTGATCTGTCTCCTGTGTCTCGCTTCCATTCTCTTTCAGATACAACCAGGTCAAAGAAGAGTCATGAGAAAGAGGGAGTAGAATACAATTTTGTCTCTAAGCAATCATTTGAGATAGATGTGCAGCAAAACAAGTGAGTTAATTTTAAAGTATTTACATAATTGACTGTATTTCAAAAATATTGCTAGTTAAATCTTACATCATATGAATACCAAAATCAGGTGTAAGGTTGGACTAGCTGTATTAGCTTTCATACTAAAAAAGCTCTTTATTCAGTCTGGACTGTTAGCATGAACTCAGAAGTTTAGTAAGAAGCAACTCAGAAACAACACAAGACTAGTAGGAGGATCATAAGTTAGAATTTAAGCCTCCATATTATAAGTAGTATAATTGAATCTAGTGAAAGTAATAGATATTTTGTTGGGCCTACTTAATGTCCATTTAATATGATGGGTAACAAGTTTTATTCAGAAGTCTACTTTAAAGTGTGTTGTAGACTGAATCCGTGGATATAAAGGACTTTACGTAAAGATTGAGTGTATTATTTCCTGAAAGTACAGATTTTTGGCTAGTTTCCTAGAAGATGGAAGAACTGGAGTAGATTTCGTTGCTAGCTTAGTTCTATTTTCTCTGAAAAACACCCTCTTTCCTCTATTAGGTTTGAACACGAGTCAACTGAATTAATGCAGCTTCTTCCCCTGTTTGTCAGTAGTGACATGTGAAGACTAGTGCTACTAAACAACCAGAAGGAAAAAAATAACCAGAAAAAATAAACCCTTTCCCTGCCCTGCCCCACCCCACCTCCATACACCCCACTCCCCCCCTCAATTTTCTGCTCTCTCCCCTTCCCCCCATTTGATTACTGTGACTTCAGGAAACAGCTGTCGATGTAAGTTAAATATTCTTTGTGGACAGTATTTAAAAATGTATTGACTTTTTAGATTTGTGGAACACGGAGAATACAAAGAAAATCTGTATGGTACAAGTCTTGAGGCAATCCGATCCGTGATGGCCAAAAAGAAGGTTTGTTTGGTGGATGTGGTACCTGAAGTAAGTTCTGCAGCTTATTTTGGAGAAAGCGAGTATTTCTTACTAGGCTTCTAGCCTAAGTAACTGATGTTTTTCACCATTTGTGGCTACTTGCTCTGCAAAGAACAGTTATGCTCCCAGAACTTATGTTTCTAACATGTTGCCTGACTGCTAGCTAAGTGGAATATGGCTTTTTAGAAAGCAGTGCAGTGTTTACAGTTCCTAAATGTCTAGCTGATACAGCCAGCATAGATCACACTTTATCCATCCTCACTGAGGGATTTTTCCGTTGCTGTAGGAGAAATGTGCATCACTGTCCTAGCCTGCTCAAGTCCTGGAGGACTTAGTCAATAGGACACTCTGGGGAAACTGCTCTCAGGGACAAGGGAGCAGAACAGAGCTGGCAGATCTTTGAGGACGCTTTGCATAGAGCACAAGAGTCCTGAGGTAATGGGCTGACATATTGCCAAGCCACTTTCCATGATATTTGAAAAGTCATGGCAGTCGGGTGAAGTCCCTGGTGACTGGAAAAAGGGAAATGTTTTACCCATTTTTAAAAAAGGTAGAAAAGGAGGATCCTGGAAACTACTGACCTGTCAACCTCACTTCTGTGCCTGGGAGTATCATGGAACAGATCTTTGCAGGAGGGAGACTTTATTGTGGTAGGCATGCAGTCAGACTGTGCTCCGTGAAGCTCATGTACTCTTGAAAGCTAGCCAGGCCACTGATCCTAACCTTTCTTTTGAAGAGCAAAAGGTTACTGTGGTCAGATGTACAGTACGCAGAACTTCACACCAGAGTGTGTACTAGTGAAACTGTTAAACTCGGCTTGAGTCGGTCATTGACATTGACACACATGAAAAAAGAGTAATATTTTTAAATGGTGTAATAAAAAACCATCTGTTCACAGGCATTAAAGCACTTGAGGACTCCCGAGTTTAAGCCTTATGTTATCTTTGTGAAGCCTCTCATTCCAGAACAGAAAAAACATGTCCTAAAACTTCCCACGTCAGAAGAAATCTCAGCCCCCCTTGTAAGTATTCTAACTCTCATCTCTTCTTTTTTAGACATGAAAGAAGTATTTGGGCTAGAATTTCTGTGATATGGAAGAGCTCCTCTTACATGACAGTAAGAGTCAGAGTGGAGCACTAAGTGGGTTCTGTGCACATACAGCCTTTCAGCAG
>NW_010292086.1:20656-30261 GCF_000700745.2 Antrostomus carolinensis
ACTTGACAGTGAAGCAAAGTGCACATCTTCCATGTGGATCTGTGCATATCACTCAAGGCTGGACCAGGGGAAGCTGCTACTGAACTCAGATAAGCTAATACTCATTTTACATTTCTGATGAGCAGGCCCATCAAATGGTAAGGGTAGCCACCTATTCCTGATAGCTTCAGTGTGACACCCACACAGGCTGTTAATCAGGTACATACAAAATGCAGCATGTGGATACCTTAAAAGGACCAAACCTAGAACAACTGCAAATTAGTGCTCTGTAAATGTGAACAGAAATACTGAGAGTGCATAATATCATTACTTTG
The DNA here is from genome assembly GCF_000700745.2 of Antrostomus carolinensis. NCBI lineage: Eukaryota > Metazoa > Chordata > Aves > Caprimulgiformes > Caprimulgidae > Antrostomus > Antrostomus carolinensis. Next base: position 20,971 of record NW_010292086.1, read on the forward strand.
GCTAACCTGAACTTGAATTTACACATAACAGGAATTGGTTCACTTGGTAAGTTTGGGGACACTGGGTCCAGCATTCCTTTTCAACTTTTGAGGAATATGATTTCCAGGTGTTAGGTTAGGCAGTGACTCTTTAACTTCATAAAATGCAGTGTCACCATCTTATGTCCCTCCTGTAACATGTTTTGGGGTTTTTTCCCCCCCCCCTCCCTATCATTTCTTGCATTTTTTGGAACAGCCTACCATATTCCATTAGTAGCATACCAGTCCTTGATCTCAGTTGCAGTATCTTACATACTCTTTCCTAATGGTAGCAGCTCTTGTGCCATTTCCTTTCAAAGTTATGACTTACTGTGCTAATATACTTTAAAATACTAGTAATTAAAAAGACATGCTGTAAATTTCATACCATCTTCTTGTGTTGATCAGCAGGATGAAGAACAGCAGGAAATTATTAATTCAGCAGCATTCATTGAAGAGCAGTATGGCCATTTAATTGACACTGTACTGGTGAAAGAAGATCTCCAGAGTGCAAGTAATCAGCTGAAAATTGTGTTAGAGAAACTAAACAAGGATTCATTTTGGGTGCCAGTCAGCTGGGTTAGGTCATAGCTTGTTATCATGCTTAAGGGAAAGATGGTGTAAAAATGTCTTGTAAACACAGTGATTGGAAAAGGGAAATACGTCAAATTCACTTCAGAACTGCTGGTCTATCGAGGAGGTATTACATAAAGACTGTGTGAGAAAAACTAAACGAAGTCAGAAGCTGACACTGCCTTTCCTGAATCAAAATCTTGATTAATAGCTGTCATTTAAAAGTGAATACTCAGACTAAAAAGATAAAAGACTGGACTGTCTTTCAGACTGGAAATAGTGTATTTAATACAGTAACATTTCAGAGACAGTCCCACGCTTCCAAAGTATTTAACTGGTGTACTAGGACACTAACCAGCTAGAATTTTCATGCTTTGGTCACAAGTCTTGTGGCTAGAGTTAAGGCATCTGAACAATGTACTTTTCAGGAACCAATGTAAGTAGTGATATTTTAGCAGTTGGAGAGATGGGGTTTTTTTATGTCCATCCTGCATTTTCCAGTGCCACCAAGCTGTCTTGCACAGATATTAGTCTGCTCCTCGATAGCTTATGCCTGCTTTCCCAGTCTCTTCCTACTGACACAGGACAGATGTTAAAGCAGCCTGGGAAGACACCTGTGTGACTAGCCAGCTCATAAACCAGAGATGTTTTTTAGTGTACATAATAAATGTGTATGATTTAAAATAGGACTTTTTAAAAGCTTATTTTTCTACCAGATATCTTTGTAAACCTGATGGGATACCACCCTGACTCCAACATAGCAGCTCTGAAAAAGGTGCTAAAAGGAGGAGGCTGAAGTACTAAGTAGCTGAGCTACACATCCAAATTACCATCCCTTCAGCATTTTTTTATTCCAAATCAGGTAAAAGCTTCCAGAGCATTTAATTGGCTACATCAAGTCCTGAAGAAGAAATCTTAACTGTTAGAGGCCTTTATATATATTTCAGGAGACTTGAATATATAGGATTTTTAGATGGCTCTTAATAAGAAAATGCAGAGATTATTCTGGAAGTGCCTATGCTTTATAATTATTTTTTTAAATGTATGAGTATTGCACAGGTGCACATTAGCCAAAAGTAGTTTCTGTTTTCCACTGCCTGCTGAGGTCTAGTCTTTCCTGGGTACTGTGCCCTTTAACTAAAGACCTTTTGGTGAACCAGTCTCCTTCCTTGCATCTTAATAGTATCGTGTTATTCTTGTCCACTGCATTTAGCAACACTAACAACACTACATATTAAAAGCATATTTCTTATATAGACTAGTGTCACTAAAGAATCTACATTAACTCTACCCCAGAAGGCTGCATAGGACAGTCACCCATATCCATCTTCTCCACATGCATACCCTGGCAACTTTCATGTACTGTCCTGCCTATAGGCATTGAGGTTCCCATTCCTACAAGAATAAGTGCTTTTCACAGTCAGATACCTGCTCTGGCTTGATGGAGTAGAATAGTGTCACAGCAAATGTACAAGGACTCTTTCACATGCAGGTGGCCCATCAGCTCTGCAATCTTGTCCCAGCACAGCCAGCAGAAGTAACATGGCTTAGGAGACACACATTGCCAGGTGAGTTTTGTGACAGATGTACCTTCATCCCATGAAAAACTGAGTGTAATATTTTAAAAACTATTTACGTAACAGCACTTCAGTCATTTTATGAAAATATGAAATGGGCAGATTGATCTCACTGTAGATCTATATCACAGATTTGAAGCAGGTTTTCATAGTCTGCAAGACAAATGTTTAGAGGATACAAATTTAATTTAAAGAAAACTAGGTAAAATACTATCTAAGCGTGAGAACGCACTTAAAGCAAGGTTGCTATCTAACATCTTAATTTATTTACTGGTAGTCATCTGAAATACTCTAATTTGTATGCTCTTTGATCTAACATAGTCTAATAGTAGCCATATGCACTAAAAGAAGCAAGGCAAATGAGGGAGGTACACATGAAGTTCCAGTAACTGAAAACTTAAAATATTAAGATATAATATTGCTATTAAAAGTGAACTGAAATACTCAGCATGAGTTAATCTTTTTTAAATGTATGCAAATACTCTGTATTAATGTACAGTCACATACTAGGGATACTGTCAGAAACATGGGCTTGATTTTTTTGTTTGTTTGTTTGAAGTAAAGGATGGTGTATTATGTATTACATGGTAAAGCTCACAGGTAGCTAACATGAGATTCAGTTGGGGGTGAGGGGTGGGAAGAGAACACATTCACTGCTCTTATTTATTCTAAAATCCTAGGAAGAGGGTACATGTAGCTGGCTGTTAATAGGGATAATGAGTCCATGCTGTATTAGCCATGCCTGGTATATGCTCCTGCTCTTACAGAGAAGAAAGGTGAGAAGAAACTCTAAAAATCAGAACGTGAATGTACTTTAATTCAAAGTCCCACTTTGTAAATAGTAACAGAAGCTCTAAGTCAAAGTACTTAAGCAAACTGAAACTCCTCCCCCCTGATCATTCTACCAACCTTGCTCACACCTAAAACTTATAGCCTTTCATATTTCTTTATATGGTTCATAGTATTGAAGGGTGAGCCTTGGCTAACAGCTGCAGTTTTCAGGTGCTCTTCCATATGCTGGCTGTATCTGAAACTGCTTCCTTGGCTAAAGATCAATTATGTACAGTACAGCCAGGGCATGCTTCAGTCAGTAAGCTCAAATATATATTCAGATAGTCTTGAAGAATCTGTTTTTCCAACCAAAGTTGCAATAGGGTCAAGATGACAATTAACTATAAAACACGTACCTTCAGTACAACTGAGATGTGCACAGATTAGAACCCAGATACCTCTAACCCAGCTTCTTATGACATATACCTTGTTTATAAATATATAAAGTGAAACCTGTCCTCTTGTGAGGACATAAGGGGTGTTGTAGCAGTCTGCTTAAAGCGTCTGGTTTTCTGCCATGAAAAAAAAATGCTATGGGTTTTGGCATTAGGGCTAATAAGGCACACTATAAGAAAATAATTAAAAGGAGTATACTTCATTTTTTTTTCCCTCCTCCCCCTATGCTTGTACATCTTGTTCCCTTTGTACACCAGTGACTAAGGTATTAGCATTCTCAGTCTAAGTCTTCTGTAGGGGAATACATAAAACTGTGTTAATATGAACTGTACATTCTTCTTCCACCTCTTGCCTGAAAATATGCCACAGGTTATCTTAGCAAGACCTACATATTATTAATACATAATATTTTAACAATCAGCCATTATTGCCTTTTTCTAAACAATAAAAATTAGTGCTTTTTTGGTAATAAACACATCTTAGTTTGTCTAGAAAAGGACACAAATGCTTATCACAAGCTACGTTTTACAACAAGGTATCCCAGATACCTCACATTTGAGGTATTAAGAATGCACTAAAATACAACTTTGTTTTGTCCTTTCAGATAGTCTAGAAAAATCTGAGGAGGAGCAAGGGGAATATGGGGGACAATTCCCTGGTAGATTTAAGAAAGTGGACAGTATGAACCACATAAGCTTTTATCCTGCCGTGCTGAAGATTCCATTAGCTGGACTCCCCGCTTGTTTGCGCTGTTATCCCAAAGACCTGGTGTCTGCAGGATCTTTATGACTAGTTCCTCAAAGGCATGTTGCACTCCATCCTGTGTCTTGGCACTGGTCTCTGGTGGAAGGGGAAGAAAGGGAAGGGAGAGGGGAGTGTTTTATCTTATTTGCAGGGAGTATTCCACTTTGTAAGAAGTTCTTTTGGGACCAGAAAGAAGATACAGGTTTTTTTTAATGAGTGAACCTCCTCTCCATTCTCCCTTAGAGGCACATTTGAGTATGGTAAACAGAAAGTATCTCATTTTTCCACCTAAAAAAAATTCCACAGCTCCCCATTCCCTCCATAATGGAAAAACAGAAATTGTTCTGCAGGTTGCAACAGTAGATCTACAAGATAATTATTCCATAACTAAGCTAGGAAACAAAGAATGCAGAGAGAATTACATGTTTTCCCCTATGCATTTGTTCCAGTTCCTTCTGGAAATCTTCAAGAAGCTTTACTTAAAAGGTACTTTAAAAAAAAACAAAACACGATTTGTTCCCCATCTTTATAACTTCATATTCTACATTTTATTGTTGGTCTAAGAATATTGTCTTTTATGTAGCTGCAACAGAAACTTGGAAATGAAAAAGAGATTACCCGAGGTCCTTGCTGACATTGGTCAAGAGAAAAATTCATCTTCTGGTCTCCTAATTAAAAAATCCTGCTAGTTTCAAAAAGAATATAAAATTCACACCTACACAGTATACAAAGTAAATATCTTTCAGAGAAAAGTAGTTCCAGCTGCAGTCAATGCAGAGCATCTCTGAAAAAAGTTAAAACTTACATCCATGCCTATGAACTAACGCAGCAAGAGGAACCCCTATTAATTGGGTACTAACAAACGTAAATCAACCTATCAAGCTGAAATACAACTGCACACTTCATACACACTTAGCAACATAAAAATAAACATATGAATACACAGGATTTTGGCACAGAGTTACATACCTATAAAAAGCAGTGAGCGTTTCCTAGCAAACTGGAGTCCTTCTCTTCTCTCTACTTCTCGATCAGGCTGCAGAGACGAATGAAGAACATGACTAAAATAAGCTACACTTGCCACTTTTACAAAGTCCCTGGAAAAGCACCACTGCAGAAGTCAAGTTTTGATGAAGAAAAAGTCTATAAAACCATGTAGTAATCAGCACCTGCATTTTCCCCACTCTACAGACAACTTATTGCTAGGCAAGCCATTAGCGGATCAAATTGAACAATATCAAATCAGTAGGAAATGAAAGTGTTGCTATCTTCCAAATCAGCTAGAAGGAAGGTATGTGCTAGAAAAGTTTTCAGTAGTCAAGTAGCTGAAAAGGCATATTATAGGATCTGAAAATTGACAGATTTGGAAGTGGGCAGAAGAGAATCTAGTTCAGGATAGCCACACTGCAAACCTCTTGTAGTAAAGCAAGAGTAAACATCTCGTTATGCAACAGGCATCTAAGATACGTCAAAACACTCCAGAAATGTATAGCAACCAGTGCACCTCACACCCACGCACACGCACACTCCACAGCCATCTGAAGAGCTGAATTCTTCCCCACCATCTGCCCAAAACAGTCTGGTCAAAAAGAAAGCAGCAGTTGTGCTGTTGCATTGCAGTTAACTTCAGTGGTATACAGCAGTTTTCAGGCAGAACCTCTCATTATCTTAAGAGAATCTCTCTCATCAATTGCACCTCTTCAGGAGAGTTTCCATTAAAATCTTTAACAAGATCTGCTTCTAAAATGATGTAGTAAGTGGAGCCTGCCCAGCCTAGGTTCCTCAGTTACAGAGCATATCACTTCCTCACACAACAGATGTGTTAGTTCCAGCACTTCTCACATTTATACTCTTATCATGACTGAGTAATCTGTTGAAGAGTGTAAGAGGATGTATTTCTAAACTGACCTTATCAGTTTTATTGCCAACTAACATCTTCACAGAGTTGCTTTTGGTGCTATATATTTCCAGCTCATTCAGCCAGCTCTCTAGTCCTGTGAAAGTGTCTTTTCTTGTAACATCATACACTGGTAACAGAGGAAAAGGAGTTTAATAGCTGTAAAGCCTTGAACAATATTTATTTTATTACAGCAGAACTTAGTCCCTACTGCCTCCTCCAAAAAAAAAAGACTATAGCATCAACTATATCCTCTTCCCAGAGCTGGAACGCATTGTCTGTGCTCACCTAAAATCACTCGATTACAGAACATAAGTTCTGACAGACTCACCAGTTTAAATCTTAGACCAGTTACTAGTTCTGAATTGGGCCACACAGAGTATTTTAAAATAGGTATTTTGTCAACTTATTTAATGTATAACTGCTGCTAAAAAACGTGGATTCTGAATAAAAAGTGACTTTTTGTCACTGGTAACTTCATAACTGTGTTCACTTAATCACTAAGGTTTAAAAAGATGTATCATAGTCAGAAAAAAATATTTTGTACAGCAAGGTCTTCAGCCTTCACAAACCCCAAGAATAACAATCCCTTCTTTTTCTGATTGGTGTTATCACACAGAAAAGGACTAGCCATCCATTACTTGTTCTACAAAACTCATGTCTTACAGTAATCACATCAGTAGTTTCTGGGGGGGGGGGGGAAGAAAAAACATTGGGGGGGGAAAAAAACAACACAAAACCCCATTTGCCTTATCACCAGCAACTCACCAAAGTAATAACTACAAAGCTAATAATTCACGCACTCAATAGACTGCAGTGTGACATCTCTGTATTTTTAATTAAAAATATTTTGAAGAAGCATTATTTCCTGCTAGGGGCTTTACATATTCAGTGTTTGAGCTAATGATGCAGTGATGTTGTAAAAACTGGAACTGTTCCTCTGATTTTCTCAATCTCCTTTTGTAGAGACATTTAGGTAGTAATAAAGACCACACTTTTTGTAATAAACTTTTTTCTTCCTTATACCTCGTACCTAAAACAACCCCTTGAGCTCCTCGGTAATAACTGGGAGTCAGTGTTCTAAAGCGCTCCTGTCCTGCTGTGTCCTACAGAGGAAAGAAAGAAAAAAAGCAAACATACAAAATCAAATATATTTAGAACAAAAAAGGTACTTTAAACTACACAAGATAAACAACCTTAATTTTTCCTGAGCAGTAAGGATATATGAAACCATGAGACAAAAGAATGAGGGAAGCAGTCAGAAAACATTAGCAGCAGCCACAGAAAACAGATAAGGTGGAGGAGAAAAGCACATAGGGGACTTGACTGAAGATCAAGCCAATAAGCAGAGACACCTATAATATGAGTGAGACAAGAAAGTCAATGGGACTCAAAAGAAATACATAAAAGGCCATTGGTGCAAGCCAAGCAGCCAGGCTTAGTCAGTTAACAACCAGCTGAACCGAATGAGGTGAGGTGGTTTTCCAGTGAGAGACACTGCAGAAAAGGAAACAGTGGTTCCAAAAGTGTCCCTTTGCTCTTCCACAGTAGGAAAGGAGAATCCAGTTAGAAAGAACTACTTCAAGTTTGACAAGACTCTGAGCAGTTAAGAAATTTAAAATCAGTAGCTTCATTCAATTATTAGTGCAGTGTGTCACACTTACTTTCACAAATGTAAAATAGCCCCTAAGTGCAACATGAAATTCAAAAACCCTCAGAACAAACAATAAGGAAGCAAAAGAATCACACAAATATGATTTTTTTAAAAAAATTATGTACATATTACAACAGACAGACTAACAGCTATGTTGTAATTTATTTCCTCTTTGCTAAAAAATGAAACTAAAATTGGCAATATATTTACTTCATTTGAGTCATCATTACTAAGGAGATTGTACTCTTAGGCATCTATGCACACACGATCACTAAAGCAGAAGCCTCTCTTTGACCTTAATGCCCTGTACATGCATTAAAGTTTTTATTTAACATTTTACAACTGCACTGTTTTTTCCCTCTTAATTAGCAGTTTCTCCTGATGCTGTTACAGACTGCTGCAAAAGTGCCTTTTCCAGCTATATAACTTGTGCAAGTTCTGGTCTTCCCTTTGATTTCACAGCAAGCAGACACACCTCTGTGTGATTATTAGGGCAAACATATCTTGGTATCTCTCAACAAAGCTGCTTTACGTGCAGCATCTTCAGGATACAGCCAATACATACGCTCATTGGCTAGAGCAAGTGTGACTTTATCCCTCGTGCTTTGCATGCTGAACACAAACAAGAACATAATTGAAGTTTTGGCATTTATGTGACCTTTGTTAATAGCAGCCCAAAGCACAGTTGTGGTCTCTTTCCAATAGTCTCATTTACTTAATTAGTAATGGTGTGTTCTTTCGCACATAGCTATGACCATACACATAAAATCTCTTCCTTCTAGTGCTCTTTCATGACATTTAGGAGAACAGATGTGGTTTTTTAGTATTATAAGTAATCCTGATCATACAGCTGCAGTTTGATTTCCCAGTTTGCAGGTGCTGGAAATACAGCCTCAGGAAATTCTGGACAAATGCTGAAGTCTTCCAGTAAATCTGAACCAACCTTTAAATAGTTCAGGACCAAGTATATTTTTTTTTCCCCCCCATTACTTTTACAAAAATAAAGCATCTAGACTGTTTCTGGTATGGTATACACACAGAGTCAGTGCACAGCTCCTACAGGAAGTTATACAACTCATAATACAGAACATCACTTTGCTACAGTTTACGTGACTTAAGCGCTGCCTGTCCTGGGACCACTTCTCAGCCATGACACACCTGCCTTTCTTGCAAGGCCACATCTTCATCACAGAGGGTTTGAGAAACCCAGCTGTGTAAGTGCAGGAAAGAACAGTCAGAAAGTCCCAAACCTCGAGCAATAAAGCATTTATCAACTGTTTTGAAAGAACCTTACCTGCAACTCCTGGTGTACGATCCACCCATTCTATGTGCATTTGCATCATAAGGACACAATCTCAACATGCAGAAGAACATAAGACTTTTAGGGGGGGGAGGAGAGGGAAAAAGAAAAACCACGAAAAGAAGCTCTTGAAGTTTTCACATCTGCAGAGAACAAAACTGACCCATATCGCGAGCTGTACTGCATGGCCGTCTACCACCATTTTCTTCACTTTAAAATCAACACCTAAAAGAGGTTAAGAAGGGAAGGCTTGTCAGAATAAACCAGCGAATGCCGGCCCCACCGCCGGCTCCCGCCCTCC
>NW_010292087.1:0-26768 GCF_000700745.2 Antrostomus carolinensis
GGGGAGGCAGCGGATCTTCCTCAGGGAAATGTCCCCTTCCCAAGGTGGGATCCCCCCCACACACACCCACTGCCCGTGTATGGGACCCACGTACACAAAAAGGGGGGTGCAGACAGCCCCTTCCCCAGGGAGAAGCCGTGTGAACACCCCTCGGGCGTTTCCGTGCCACGTGTGGTCCCGGTCGCCCCGTCGGGCCGCTCGCCGAGGGCCAGGGCTCCCCGAGAGCTGCTCGCCCTCGCAGGCACCGCACCTGCGGGCTCGGACGTGACCGTGGCAGTGACACGCGTGTAAAGTTATTTTTTAAATTATTTTTCCCCCAATTTCTCCCGTGGAAACAGCGATCTCAACGTCCCGGCTGCCGGCGCTCTGCCCCGCGGAGCGGCTACGCTTAATATCCGCGCTTCCCCTGACCCCCTCCCCTTAGCACGTTGTGTTTTCCCCTCCGCCGTTTAAAATACAAGATTCTCTTTGTTTTCACTGCTTATTCTCTTTTTTTTTTTTTTTAGAGTACTTTAATTATATCATTCGTCATCCCACGCGACAATGAAACGAGGGGAAATCTGGTGCCGTTCTCAAAAATCCGAGTCGCAAGACAGATCGTTTCAGGCTCCCTCAAAAAGTCTTTCCAATCAGTTCATGTTGCTTCGTAATATTAATGAAAAAAAAAGACGCCAGCATTGTTTTTTCATTGGCTGGTGCCTTTGCCTTGATGTATCACCCACGCTCTGACCAGCTCGGGGCACTTTGGGCTGTATTTTGGTCATTTACAGCCTATATATATATTTTATATATATATATTTACAGCTCCGTTAAAAAAAGGCAGAGAGGAAAAAAAAAAAATTCCTTCAAGATGTCAACGTCTCCATCCTTAAATATTTCCATTTTTACCCTCAATTATCTGTCCTTGAAAGACAACTGTTGCAGTTGTACCACCCTTGAGGATGGGTTTTATAAAGTCCATAACCTTTTTTTTTTTTTTTTTTTTGAGACAGAGTGATTTCCAGGGCCGTGGCTGAAATCCATTTCTCCTCACCAGCTTGTTTAGACACCAAAACTAATAGTGCAATTATTATTCCTGAATGATATCATGGTAATGCAGAAAGATAAGCATGGCCTGATATGGAAACATTAAAATTATATTCTTGGAGATAGTTCATTTGGAGTAACTTTAAATTAGATGAGATCATGTAGCCTAAGATCTAGTATCAGCATAAATAGAGTTGTATTCCTGCCTTCATCTTCCTCCTTCTCCTCACAGGAATCACAGTTGGGCTTCCAGTTGCCAAAAGTGAGAAGCAAGGAGCACTAGAACATGAAAATGCACCCTCATCCAAACTTTTAGTTGCTGGAAAATAATGTATCTTTAAAATAACATTTTTTTAATGCTTCAGGCACTAGGAAAGGGAAGCGGTTTAAAATTTATATTTAATTGAAGGAAGTATGTTTTGGGAAGACTTCCAGGTCTCCAGTGCTTTTCCCAGGCATTGCTGAGATTCCCACCAACAGTAACGCTTCTTACAAATACACTGAATTACCTCAGTGCACAGGCTGCTACTTTTCCTTCACAGTTGGTTATTTTACTTGCCATTGCATACATACATTTCTTTATGCACGTGTCACATATTAAAAAATAGATGCATTTAATCACATACTGTCAAATAATATTTCCTGAGAGAGATATATATGTAAAATATATAAAATATATGCACACACCAGCTCATACAAGCACATAGCACTGATGCATTCACAAATCCCATGCAGAACAGACTACATACTTATGGGTTATTCTCTCTGGGTATTTCTTGCTCAGTGTCGCCCCTCCAAACCTGAGAAAATGATGGATGGGGCAGGTTGGATCGTCCCATGATCTGGTTTGCCCAGCAGTTTCTCCCACTGCCCAGCAAGAGATGCTTCCTGGGCAGGCACCATGCTCAGTGGCAGAGAGTTGGAGGATAACTTGTTACAAAAATCAAGATTCCTCTCAGCCCCCCACTAATTAGGACATGTTTTATGCCCTGGAGCTGAAGTTTACAGCCCTTTCAAAACTCAATTTTTATTCTGCTCATTTTATTTATCCGTGGTATTACATGATCTCCTATAAACACCCCATCCTTTAACACAGTATGTGCATTTCCAGATATTTCTCACAGGTGAGCTGTTCATTATTCTTTTGCAGCACTCATTTTTTTCGGAGCCTGCTATTAATGACGAAGGTGATGTATATTTTTGCACGGAGGGATTTCCCTCCTGGCTCGGGTTCTCTGCAGGTGACAACCCTGCAGAGTGGTTGGTGATCCTGGGGAGCCACCAGTGGTGGGAAACCTGTCCCCTGTCAACACTGTGGGCACATCCACTGCATTTTACTTTTGCAGGTCTTCTCAAAGCCTCTGGGGTGGGGTCCGTGAGGGTGAAGGTCCTGATTAGTGAGCCAGCGGGACTGCCTGACAGCATGATTTTGTGCCCCAAATTACAGCAGCCTTCCCAGATGATAACGTTAAGCATAGTTGTCCATGTGTTTTCGTGCTGCTTTGAGCAATACTGACTGCAGTCAGGTCAGCAGCTGCTTGGGTTGACATCACTGTCCCCATGAAGTGAATAAGACTGGGGTAGAGAAGACCCAAAATGCCCACACAAAGCCAGATGGTAGCTTGGGCTCCACAGGACCCACAAAGGGTCTCTGGGTGCAAACCCTGCAAGAGACTCCTGGGGTAGTGTCACCTCTGTGCCATCTCCTGGCCTTTCCTGAAGGACATTAACAGTTAAATAAATAGCTAATGTGTGGCTAAAGGTTGGTTCATCCTTTCCAGGGTGAGAAATGCCCAGTGGAAACTCAACAGAATTTCTCTACATTTGGTAGACCCACGCTGCAGAGCCCCACGAGGGCCTTGGGTGCATCAGCCCACATCATAGAATCATAAAATAGTTAGGGCTGGGAAGGACCTGAAAGCTCATCCAGTTCCAACCCCTCTGCCATCAGCAGGGACACCTTCCACTAGACCAGGTTGCTCAAAACCTCATGTAACCTGGCCTTGAACACTTCCAGGGAGGAGCAGCCACAGCTTCTCTGGGCAACCTGGGCCAGTGTCTCACCACCCCCACAGCAAACCATTTCTTCCTCAGATATCATCTCAGTCTCCCCTCTGACAGTTTAAAGCCATCACTCCTTGTTCTGTCACTCCCTGACCTTGTCACAAATCCCTCCCCAGCCTTCCTGGAGCCCCTTCAGGTACTGGAAGGGCCCATGAAGATCACCAATTGCTTTCTCTGCAGCCAAAGCAGCAGGAGGGAGAGCTGATGAGCCTCTCCAGTAAATAAGTATATTCACTGTGGCCACACATGTAAACCCTGGGACTTGACACAGAATTGACTTCTTAGATATTGTATGGCCAAGGAGCCTCAGTCATCATCAGCAGCACCAAGCGGAGGATAAACAAACTAAGCTCCAAAGTGCAGAGCAGACTTGTAAGGAGAGGTAGCATCTTTTGTTAGACCAACTGATTGAGTCAGAAAAAAAAACAACAAAAAAACCCGACAAAAACAAACAAACAAACAAACAAAAAAACAGACAGGCTTTTGAGCTCTGAAATAGAAGCAGCAACTTTCCAGAAAAGTGCCAAGGCTGAACTGTTTATCTCAGGTACTCACCAACCTCAGTTCCTGGGGAGGCTGATGGCTTCATCACCTGTAATACAGCCATCCTCTCTGATGCAGGGTGAACTCAGAAGTGTGATTACTCTCAGCTACATGTCAGGCGTGGAGAAACACCAAGGATGGTTCAAGGCTGGATGAAAAACTTGGGGTAGGGGAGGGAAGCAACCTGCAGGGTTTGGTATTTCAGGGAAGCTCTGAAGGAGAATTTTTCTGGATCATTTTCATTAGTCGATAGCGACACATGGAAAGCACATGGAGCTCAGACAAATAAGATCAACTACTGTGTTCTGCAAACAGATGATATGCTCAAAAATATTATCTCACTGTTATTCTTCTAGTATAGTTAAATAACACAAAAAGTGGAGGTTCAGTCAAGATACACAGATAAAGATGAAAATACTCCTTCTGTTGATATATATACTCCCAGTACCATTTCATAGGTTTGGGGTTTTCACAAATTTACATCTTATCCCCAAATACCACATTTTACATTTGGATATCTGGATGCGATGAGTGGTGTTTAAAGGAAGCTGTTGCAGATATGTCTGAGGGCTGCAGTGCTCCAAGTTTCAGGAGCATCTGTTGTTGTAGTGAAGGGTGGTTCAATTTGTGTCCACTCCATTTATTTATGATCTATCAGCATCACACGTACTGAGAAGGTGAAGTATGAATTTTTTGGTCAAAACCATCCTCTTTGGTCAATGTGAAAGATCTGTCCCCATAAACACAGTCAGGCCCACAGCACAGTTAAGTTCACGTTTTACTTCCCACCTATGCGAACCAAACCACGCAAGAGCCATATAATTTCCTCCCTGCTCTTCTCACACACACTGATATGGCATTTGAGTTAAACATATTCACCAGAAATCCAAAGCTTCTGAGAAGGTAACACTTGAGACCCACCAAGGATCCGATGAACAAGCAATTTATCTTATTGCAAGGACTCCAGACCTCTCTTCTCTCCACTCCCACAACTGTTCTCAGTGTCTCAGGGTGAAGCTCCAGGGGTGGGTTGGGATATTTTAAGCACTGAAGGCCTTTTCTTCCCCATGATGTATTCCTAGTATAAAGGTAGGACCCTAGGAGCACCGATGGCCAAGGGCTGTCTGCCATAACCCTGGAGAAGTCATCCATCATATGGTCCAAAATAATGTGGATAACCTCCAGAGCACACAGGGCAGTTTTAACCGTGTTGTTTACGTCCTGAATCACTGGAGATTGACCATAGTTGTAAGAGAAGCTCCAGTAAGCAAGAGATGCTCCATGGTAGTAAGAGTTGGTCAGACACTCTTCTGCCTCGAATCTGAGACCCTCAGTAGACTTTGCTCTATGCAAATCACATCAGATATTGAGATGCTGGTTGGCAGCACCAAGCCTGTCTGGCAAACACAGCTTTGGATTGAACGAGTGAAACAAGGTCTAAACAGCCAGTCAGTTCTGTTGTTTATTGAAAATTCAACCCTGCCACTGACATCATTGAGTGAACCAGCTTCAGTGAAACCACAAAGCACGTACCCACCCATGCTGTTTGAAAATGCAATGGCTTACATCCAAACATGGCTTTTCCAGAGGCCTGGGGTGCCTCTGAGATGGTTTGTGTTGCCTCCTGGAGGTTTATGGTGGCATCTTAGAGGCCAGTTTTCTTGGCTGGCTCACCCGCAGAGGCTCAGCAGAGCAGAATAATGCCCCATGCCTTGGGCAGGGAAGGTGCCCACACATTACATGTAGACTCTTGAGTGGACTGGCTGTTTGCTCTGGGGTGTTAGCTGTGGGTTAGATGTCATGTCAGACACCCCATGTTGGTGGGAAGTCTGGTGGTGGGTCCCCAGCAGTAAGGGAAAGACCCCCCCAATATCCTCTCCAGGACTGCAGAAGTTGTTCCTCAAGAGGAAGGGGCAGGGCTGTGGCCTTCAAGTCTGCAGAGCCAGGTGAGAGGGAAACATCACTGCTGGACTCCAAAAAATGAGTCAATCAGAAGGGATGGAGGCAGAAAAGCATTTGGATGGAGAAGACCCTAATGCCTTGAGCCATTTGGAGATCTACCCTGCCCAGGTGGGGGATGTGACCTTATCCAGGCACACCAACTCTACTGCAGGACAGACATGATGACTGGGAGCAGAGCTGCCCTGGCCTGGCACTACCAAAAAGCATTCCTGGTTTGTGTTGTACATGCCCTCTCCTGCCTTCCCCAGCCTGGTCCTGCTCCTTCGACCGCAGCATCCCTGAGTCAGGGCTCTTTTTTGTTGGAAACCAGATTCCTCTGCAGTAAATTTTGGGGGAACTAATTTTGGGGGATGGTACAGATTAGATGATCATGGCTTGAGGAAATTATTATATTTTTAATTGAATTTTGTGTGCTATGCACAGATACTACAGTAGTGGGCCCTTTATCAATTGTTAACACGAATACTAATGAATACTAATGCTAATCATTTGTTTCTGGAAACAAATACAAAGATATTTGATGGAAAAATCTCTCTGGATTTTAACACCAAAAATAATGAAATGCATCACAGTCCGGTGGTGTCAGAAGACAAAACCCTCCAGTTACAATATGGTGACACAAAGCGCGTGATACAGAGGAACCGCCGCTCTCGTTAGCTATTCTGCCGACTAACACAGCTGGGGCTGGGCTCCAGAAAATTCCTCTCTTGCAACTCCAACAACCCTGAACCAAAACTGCAGTGAACACTCCCCAGGAGCCACGTGAAGGCAAACCACCCGCTCTGGGGCAGAGCAAAGAAGAGCAGTCAAGGATGTCTCTTCCAGAGCTGGTCCCACGGGGTCAGGGTCCAGCACCCAGTCCTCGCACAGAGCCCTGACGATGACAGAGCTACGTGCCCGCTTCACTATTTATTTATTGCGGTGATTTACAAGGCACCCATCTCTCCAGCAGCTGCTTGTTCTTTACAGGTTTGGAGATGAAAGCCAACAATGTTTCCACCCACCCAGCTTAAACAGAAGGCATGCTCAGTAACCCTTTCCTAACCCTCAAGACAGGGATTCTGCGGGGAATAATTTAGCTGGCAGGAGATTCCAGAAACAACAATTAATGAAAGACTTGGATGAAGCACGTCTTATATCTTGTTCCAAATACAGCCATAGAGGTTTATACAGGGGCAGGGGAGGCAAACGTTAAAGGGAGGGCCTGCACTGGAGCACACCCATTCTGCAGCACCTGCAAATTTCACCCCCAGGATAAATAGCTGAGATATCTCTGTCACTTGGGCCTGCTCAAAGTATTCATAGCAAATAAATTACCAGGTGTATTTAGTCTGTTGTTCCCCCCTTTCCTTTTCCTACATGCTCATGAATCACTTGGAAATAGAGTCTGATTTCTGCAAGTGTTTTTATTAGTCATAATAAAGAAATGTGGCATGGCTCATGCAAAGACGTGTGGCCATTGGGCTGTTGGCAAATGCTTGTTATTGGTCTAGCATCTACATCTGACTGGTGATTCAGGTCGTTTGCTGCTGCTTCTGAGCCCAAATTGGTGATGGGGCTTTTTTTCCCCTCTTCTTTTTAGCGAGCAATGGGAGCCACGAGGCAGGACCATGGAGATGTGCAGCACAGACCTGCTCCACCAGGCAGGAATCCCATCCTTCTCCTGCAGAGGTGGCTTCTTGAACAAAGACTGGTACCCAGGTGGGGATGGTGGTCCTCTCCAAGACCTACAGTCAGACCCAAAAGTGTTGGTGTCCACCTACGCATCCAACATCCAAGCTCTCACAGAGGCCAGTCAGCACTGCCCATACATCTCCAAGAGTCAACACACCAAGGCAATATGTTCTCCACCTGCCAACCAAAATGAGCCTGGGAAGATTATGAACAGTGCTTACACTAACTGACTCTATCGTGGCTGATTTCTCATCTGAAATGGCACAGCAGATCAGCCCTGTCTCCTCCATTCGAGCCCTTTGCCTCCATGACCAATTACTGCCCCAACAAACAAACAGCTCGAGGTGGCCTCAGTGAATTTCCAGTATCCCACTGGCCACGGGGGGAGAGAAAACCTGTTACCGCTGGAATACCATTTACACAGCTGGGTCTGGGCAGGGTGGAGAGGTGAGGGGACGCAAGTGGGAGGAGAGAGGGAGGAGGAGGAGCTGTGGTCGACCTTCCTCTGCGACACATGGCAGTCATGTTGCAGAGGACGGGAGATTTGTCTGATTATTGGCCAAACAATAACGAGCAGTGCTATTTAAACACATCCAATTATTGTGGTTATTCAGTGGGCAGAGGCCGACACAAGAATGAAAACACAGAAGGAGGAGAGAGGTCTTCGCCTGGGAAAGCGTGTAGGAGCCTTGTAAAGCTCCCCTCTGAAAAGGGATTTAATCAACAGCTACAAATTTACAGGGCAAGGAGAAAGAATGAGTGCATTGTGTGCAGAACTGACTTTTCACGCTTCCTCCAGCATAGGGCATGCAGATAACTGGTTGTCAGGGTTCTCAGGCATTGGATGGGGTTGCCCAGGGCAGTGGTGGAGTCCCCATCTCTGGAGGGATTGTAGAGTCATGTAGACATAGTGCTGAGGGACATGGTTTAGTCGGGGACTTGTCAGTGTTGGGTCAATGATCTCAAAGGGCTTTTTCAATCTGGGCAGTTCTGGGGTTCTGTAACTCCCCTGATCACCACCCTCCCCAGGGAAGGACTACTTATATGTCTGAGATCAGGCTACCCCATCTGTCCAAACACAGCCCAGGGCATAAGCCTGAAAGAAACATCTTCATTTCCCTCTGATGCACTAACCTAGTTGTGATCCGACAGCTTGTGAGGGTCCAGTCATCTCTCAGTCCTACCAGATGTGGTAGGTACATATGCATACAGGCCACTGCACTGCTGTACTCAGACTGTTACATCCCCTTCCCTCTGAGCTCTGCTTAGTGCTGGTTTTCCCTTGAAAGCCTGGTATACACATCTCTGGCACTGGTAGACCTGTTCAGGACGACAAGTCAGGTTTTTAGACCAAATAAGCTATTGTTGCACAGTTTCACCAGGATAAAGACAACTTTGCATCACATCAGCTTAGTGCCTCCCTTTAGGATGCAGTGACACAAGCAACTATGTAATGCCACCTTCCCATCCCAGCCAGGAGCTCATTCCGCATTCTCTCTACTGGCATCTTTCACTTATCCAGTCACTGGAGTCCCTGAATCACTGCTGAGAAGTTTCCAAAAGATGAGACCCATCTCTGCCCGAAGGACTGGCTGCACCTTGAGTGCTGGGTTCAGTGTTGGGCCCCTCACTAGAGGAAAGACACGGAGGTGCTGGAGAGTGTCTAAAGAAGTGCAACAGAGCTAGAGAAAGGTCTGGAGCACAAGTGTGATGAGGAGCGGCTGAGGGAACTGGGGTTGTTGATCCTGGAGAAAAGGAGGCTGAGGGGAGACCTTCTGGCTCTCTCCAGCTCCCTGAAAGGAGGGTGCAGAGAGGTGGGGGTGGGTCTGTTCAACCAAGGAACAAGTGACAGGACAAGAGGAAATGGCCTCCAGTTGCACCAGGGGAGGTTTAGATTGGATCTGAGGAAAAACTTATTCACCAAAAAGGTAGTCAAGCATTGTAACAGGCTGCCCAGGGCAGTGTTAGAGTCACCTTCCCTGGTGGGATTTCAAAGACGTGTAGATGAGGTGCTGAGGGACATC
The DNA here is from genome assembly GCF_000700745.2 of Antrostomus carolinensis. Taxonomy (NCBI): domain Eukaryota; kingdom Metazoa; phylum Chordata; class Aves; order Caprimulgiformes; family Caprimulgidae; genus Antrostomus; species Antrostomus carolinensis. Next base: position 9,294 of record NW_010292087.1, read on the forward strand.
ATTTAGAGGTGGAATTGGCAGTGTTGGGGATCTTAAAGGTCTTTTCCAACCATTACAATTCTGTGATTCCGTGATTCTGAGGCTGCATCCAGCCCTTTGGTATGGTGAAGGTTCGCTGCAGATGTGCAAACTGGTCCCACATTCTCCCCAGACTGAGTAAACTTCCCATTTTGGAGGATTAACACTTTCACCAGAATCACAGGTGATTATTGCTTCTTTCCATGGTTTCACATGCCTCACAAAAATGCTACAAAAATCGACAACAATTAACCGATTTCAGCATTTCGAGCTGTCATCAGTTGGTGACACAAGAGGAGACAACTTCTAAAATGAATCAAAGCAGAAGAAATAAGTAGTTTTGCCCCTTGCTTTGCTATTATTCCCATGTTAACACTGGGATCTTCCCCTGTGGGATGACAACACGCTTCTCCTAGAGCAACACCACTGAGATAAAGCAAAGATTGCAGTTTTATTTCCATGCATACACTGCTCTTCGGTGATGTGTCCCCAAAACTGACTCCAAATATGAAGGAAAAAAAAACCAAACCAACAAACAAAAAACAAAACAAAAACCACAGGAGAAGATAATTTTCCTTCTTGTGTGGCTTCTTCTCACCAGCTCCTGGCTTTGGTAGCGTCCCAGCACACGGTTTTCCCCAAGGTTAAAGGTGTGCTTGAGCCCTGAGGGAAGGCAGTTTGGCCATGCCAAGCCTTCTGCTGATCCCCATCGCTGCCCTAACACGTGTGGTGAGCAGAGTAGTTTCTTCCGTTTACGGATAAGGATTCTTTTCCAGTTAATCAGTCCTGGTTGTGTATTTAATGTCAACCCAAAGACTTTCTCTCTGCCGCAGGCGATGCCTTTAATCGTTATCTGTTAAGTGTGTAACTGGGTGCCTGGGTGAGAGACCTCCACTCCCGATCCACAGCAGGATCTCAGCAGGTCCAGAAGTAAAGTGGGATGGGAATATGGCACATCTCCAGGCAGGGACTGCTCCCTCCTGGCAGCAGCTCTGAGATCTCCAGCTCTCTCTGTTCCCGGGGTCTGACCACTCTAAACTGGCTGGAGAGGACAAGCAGAGCCTGTTTGCCCTGAAAGGACATTTGGGCAGGCTTCTCCTGCCAGGGAAACCTGGTGGCTCCTACCTGAAAGCTATTACCTCTTTGATCATACTAACGCTGTGCAGAGAGGCTTTCAAAACATTTTCCTTCCTCCAAAATGTGTGACTTATTTTTATAGTCCTGGACTGACTAAAATTCCATCCGAAATGTTTGGGTTTTCTTTTTTTTCTGAAAATTTTCCTTGATTTCTAAGTCAAGAGTGCAAAAATGTTTGCAAAAATGCTGCTCATTTCCATTTTTCTATTGCTGTTGTACAATATTTTTGTTTCGAGTCCTATTCCCTTGGAAGGGCTTTTTAGTCTAGTGCAGGAAATTTCCAGGATGCAAATGCATTTTTCTGTTGCCCTTGCAAAAGAAGAATGTTTCTTGTCTGTATATTTTCCATTAAAAAAACAACCAAAGAAACAACAACAAAAAAAAAACAAACAGAAAAAACCCACCAAAAAAAAAAAAAAAACCCCAAACCCCCCCCCCAGATTTACTGATATTCCTCATTTTGGAATCTAAAATAAATAATGCCTCAAAAAAAGGAAGAAAGGAAGAGAAAATGGGAATACTATGAAATAAATTAGGATGAAATCCAGGGGGCATAGTGGGGATAGCAGGATTTTTCTATTTTAAAAGGAGAATAAATGCTCTAAAACACCAAAGTGCTGCTGGGCCCACAACATTTTAGCATCACAGCTAAAAGAAAAGAAAAAAAACAGGCAGGAGCTCTTTAAAGGGGAGGGTTAACTCCTTCCATCGGTGTCTGTGAAATACAGCGAGCAGCACGGGCAGGTCCTGGCCGCTCTGAAATAGCTCAGCATCACTGAAGTGAAAGGACCAGCTCACAGCTTGTATCAGCCAAGGCTGGGGCTGCCAATCTGGGGAAACAGCAAAGAAACTCCAGACCCTGGAGGGGAAGATGGATGTGTCAAGCTACTGCCTGAAAGGAGGGTGCAGAGAGGTGAGGGTGGTTCTGTTCAACCAAGGAACAAGTGACAGGACAAGAGGAAATGGCCTCAAGTTGCGCCAAGGGCAGTTGAGATTGGATGTGAGGAAGAATTTCTTTGCTGAAAGGGTTCTCAGGCATTGGAAGGGGTTGCCCAGGGCAGTGGTGGAGTCCCCATCCCTGGACGGATTGGAGAGTCGTGTAGACATAGTGCTGAGGGACATGGTTTAGTCGGGGACTTGTCAGTGTTGGGTTAATGACTGGACTGGATGACCTTAAAGGTCTTTTCCAATCCAGGGAATTCTGGGATTCTGTGATACAGGGAGGTGCTAGAAACATTTTAGGATGTACTGATAGAAGAGCAGAATTTAAAAATCTGCAAGAATAAGGCAGAGGGATATGCCTTATTCTTGCATAAGGTCAGGACTTGACTGTACAAGAGCCCAAAGGGAGGGTGGGTCTGTGCTGGTGGAGATGGTAGGGAAGGTTCATCCTGTTACAGGAGACACCAAAACCCACGTCCCAGAGCTGGGCTTTGCCCATGGCTGAGCTCCTGCTCTGGTGGCAAGTGGAGAGCTGCAAGATGGGCTCAGCCAATGCACTGAACCCTGAATCCTCCACATGCACCCCAAAGCTAAACAGCAGCAGCAGTGCTTTTCAGGTAGGAGGGAATGAGTCTGGGAAGCTTTGCCTAGGGATTTGGCTCTTCAGCTGATGCTATGGTCTGTGGAAGCTGGGGAGCTCCATCTTTGTGCCGTGCTTTGAAATCTCCCCTCTAAGTTTTCAGCAGGGTGGGAGGAGAGGTATGAGCGTCCTGTTCCCTCCAATTACACATGGGCAGTGCTAATTCCACTCCTTCCTTCCCCGGTGTGCTGAGGAGGGGCTGCGCTCCGGCTGGGCATCTTTTCTTTGAAGTGAAGAGAAATCCTAAAGCTTTCATTTAGAAAGTGCAAATCACTGCTAAAAGCTCTCCCCTCTCTGACCCCCATCTATGAAACGCTAATCCAACCTCACTGGCTTCACCAGTTTCCTTCTTGTTTGTTGTTTTCTGGGTTGTTGGGGTTTTTTTTTGTCGATGGTGACCTTTGTGTTCAAGTGTCAAAACAAAACAGCCACCTCCTTCAACTGAGAGGTTTATGCTGATTTTTTTTTTTGTTGTTTTTACACAAAGTTTTCCCTATTTCTGCATGATGAACCCAGCTCTCCAAAGCCCCTGGTGCTGGCAGCCTGTTTTGGATTAGCTAGGACAGGTTTTTCCAGAGCATTACTGGGGTCAACATCATCTTGGTGATCAGAATGAGGATGCTGATAATCAGGGTGTTCATTAGCCGCTCTTAATGAAAGGGAGTTGATCCCTCCCGTTGTCACACAGCCTTAAATCAAGCCAAACTGGGAATGCACAGAGGGAGGGTGGGCTTCTGTTCTCTGCAAGATCGCAGCCACAGCAGCTCTCGTGGTCAATGTTGATGTGTGCTGGCTATCAGATGGGTCTGTGGCCACCAGGACAATGTGACTGTTTTCAACAGTGACCATCCAAATGAATGGAGATGCTGATGAGGAGGGCATAGGGAGCAGACATTTTTCTTGACCATGGGAGCATATCCAGGAATTCCTGAATTTTCCATGAATGCTGGGCTTTCTGCCAGGGCAGGTGAAGCTGCCAAATCATGGCTTTCCTGGTGTTAATCTGGGGAACCAAGCGATTAGCGTGGAGCTGCCTTGGGACCTGAGAGAATACAGGATGCATCACTGCACTCACCGCCACTCCTGCCTCCCTTCACCCCACATTGGTGCTAAGCACGTTATCAGCACAAGGCTTGTCAAGAGCCACAGCCCCTTTGAGACAGAGCTGGAGCACAAGGCCATACTGGTTTCGGCACTATTTTCAGCCAATGGCATGGCTGGGGAAGGCTGTCCAGGGAAATGTGGCCAGGAGAGCTGGAATTGTTCACTGCTGGTTGGATTGCTTGGGTTTTCCTAGGAGAAAGGACCAGGCTGGGACTCTTCCTCTACTCCATGGGGTGATATCAGAAGTCAATATCTTTCCTGGAGCGAGTCCAGAGGAGGCCACGAGGAAGATCAAAGGGCTGGAGCACCTCTCCTATGAGGACAGGCTGATAGAGTTCGGGCTGTTCAGCCTGGAGAAGAGAAGGCTCTGGGGAGAACTTCTAGCGGCCTTCCAGTACCTGAAGGGGCTCCAGGAAGGCTGGGGAGGGACTTTTTACACAGGCAGGTAGTGGTAGAACAGGGGGTGATGGCTTTAAACTGGAAGAGGGAAGAATGAGATGAGATCTGAGGTAGAGATTTTTACCTGGAAGGGTGGTGAGACACTGTCCCAGGTTGCCCAGAGAAGCTGTGGCTGCTCCTCCCTGGAAGTCTTGAAGGCCAAGTTGGATGTAGCTCTGAGCAACCTGGTCTAGTGGAAGGTGTCCCTGCTGATGGCAGGGGGGTTGGAACTAGATGATTTTTAAGGTCCCTTCCAACCCAAACCAGTCTGGGATTCTATGATTCCTGCTTCTGACTGTATGGTGGCCTTGAAAACCTTGCCTACATTAAAAGTGTAATGCACTATAGGGGCAAAGGAGAATCAAACTGCCTTTCTGATTCCTCCCTGCTCACCTAAGAGACCCAAACTTAAACTTGTTGGTGGAGACCCCTCTGCAGTACCCAATAACCTGTATTATCTGTCTACAACCAAAAGACACAGAGCAAGGCTGTGCACTAAGGTGGGGTTTAGATTGTATATTACGAAAAATTTCTTCAACAAAAGGGTTGTCAAGCATTGGAAAAGACTGCCCAGGGAACTGGTGGAGAAGACATGTAGATGTGGTGCCTGGGGACATGGTTTAGTGGTGGACTTAGCAGAGTTAGGTTTTTGATTGGACTCGATGATCTTAAAGGTCTTTTCCAACCAAATTCTATGATTCTGTGATTCTAAGGCTGCATTTAGCAAAGCAAAGATCTCCCTTGTGCCATGATGCCTCTGGTGTCTTCTCCAAGGGTATCTTGCCCTGGAGCATTCTTGGAGCTCCTCCTTCCCTGCTCCTCCAGCCCTGAGCCTCCTCCACCCCCAGCTGCAAGCACAGTTAGGTGATGTTGACTTTTTGTTCCTTAGCCTCGACTTTGCCTTTCAGGTCCAACATCAAGGTAACCACTGTGATTAGCTGTCTCCTCCTGCTTCAAATTTGTCCTGCTGCTCCATTGAGTTCCTGGATTTCAGATCTTTCCCCCAACCATTACCTCCTTAAAGCACAACAGCAACATTTCCAAAGTTGGATACAGCTGGACATGAGTTGCACATATTCTTCTTAAGACCTATAAAAGGTAGTTTGCTGTGAGCTCTTGTGTGACACCAGTGCACATGGATGAGTCCAAAGAGGCACAAAGTGGAAATTCTTCTGCCCTTGTGCATCAGGAGATGACAGATGGGGGCACTGCTGCCACCACAACCGGGGACAAGGCATTGCCCCTCTCCCCCAGTGATGTGATCCACTCCATTATGAGTGTCCTGGGGTGGAGAGAGGACAAGACCTTGCCATGCCTGTGTTGGGCGGGTGCCCTGTGCTGTCAGTCAGCCCTCCAAGAGCTGGTCTGGAAAAAGCAGAACTTCCCTTGTATTAAAATCAAACTCACCCTGTGTCTTGAGTCCTCTTCTTACTTATTTTCAGCTGGGTGACATGGCTGATCTCCTGCTGCACTTAAGTGTGGTTTCCTTTTTAGAGACTCTTTAATACTTTGTATTGTTCATGTTTTATTTTATCTTATTTATTTTCCTCTAATTCCGACCTTCTTTCATCTCCCTAAGACTTTCCCAACCTGCCACCCTGCTCCGGAGCGAGTCTCCCTTTAGCTTCTTATTTTTCTTTTTAAATATCCTTTTGCTTATTTGATATCGCACCAAATCAGTGTAGGGCTTCACGTTTGTCTGATGGGAGCACCGCATCCCTGCTCGGTCCCATTCCCGGGGCTGCTGGTTCCCTTCCCCAGGTCTCCTGGTTCTCTTCCCCGGGTCTCCTGGTTCCCTTCCCCGGGGTCTCCGGTTCCCTTTCCGGGGCCACCGGGCCGGCACCGCTCTCTCTGCCCAGGAGAGGGCACTGGCGCAGCAGCCCACAGCCTTTTTATTTCAGTCTACATCTATTTAACTTCATTTTTTGCTCTTTAGGCTCCCATTTGCTCCTCCCCCCGTGAATGAACATTCCCTCTTTTTTTTTTCACCCCCCCCCAAAAAAAAAAAAAATATTTATTTTCCAATTTGTCCTAACTCTCTCTGTGTATCAACCTCTTTTTCTGCTGGTCTCCTCCCCAGCACTAATCCCACCACTAAAGATTCAGGTGCTCAGCATGGTGCTGGACACCTGGCAGTGTCTGTGCTGGTACACTGGGGGGTGTTGGGGAATACTGTCCCTTGTCCCAGCTGCTCCACTCTTTGTAGCACAGAATCCTTCCCAGGCACAATGCCAGCAGAAATATCTCAGAATCCCAGAATTGCCTCAATTGGAAAAGACCCTTAAGATCATCCAGTCCAATCATTAACCCAACACTGACAAGTCCCCGACTAAACCATGTCCCTCAGCACTATGTCTACACGACTCTTCAATCCCTCCAGGGATGGGGACTCCACCACCGCCCTGGGCAACCCCTTCCAATGCCTGAGAACCCTTTCAGCAAAGAAATTCTTCCTCACATCCAATCTCAACTGCCCTTGGTGCAACTTGAGGCCATTTCCTCTTGTCCTGTCCCTGGGGCCTTGGTTGAACAGACCCACCCCCACCGCTCTGCCCCCTCCTTTCAGGGAGCTGGAGAAAGCCAGAAGGTCTCCCCTCAGCCTCCTTTTCTCCAGGATCAACAACCCCAGTTCCCTCAGCCGTGAACTCATCACACTTGTGCTCCAGACCCTTCCCCAGCTCCGTTGCCCTTCTCTGGATATACTCCAGCACCTCCATATCTCCCTTCCTGCTCTAGTTTCACCAGACCCCCTCCAGATACAGTGGCACAGAGATGGCTAGGGGATCCCATTATATCCCCTGATTCTTTCCTCTTCTCTGACCACCTCCTCAAGAAGGCAGGAGCTCAGCTGCTGCCCTCCACAAGCACCGGCTATTAAACTCCCTATTTTCTCAGGATCGGCTCTTTCACCAGCTTCCCACTGCCCATACCCTTGTGCAGCCAAAGGCCTTTCCTTTCCATCGAGGAGTCGCTTCTTCCTGGTGCTGATGGGAACGGTGGCAGGTCTGGAGTGCAGCTGCTGAGTAAAACACTGTGTGGAGCCTAAAAATAGCTGCTATGCATCGGATCTGCGTCAGCTGAGTTAAATTTTCAAGTGCAGTTGTGCTCCAGGAAGAGACACTCTTGCTTGCTTGTTTGTTTTTTCCTGCATTCAGATGCTCCTTATTTCTGATCCTTCTGCAATTCCTGCACCCAGGCAAGGAGACAGCTTCTCTAGCTGCCTGCTTGGCAAACTCAACTGGTTGAATTCTCTTTCTCTCTCTCTCTCTCTCTGAAATTAATTAATTCAGCTGGAGGAGCTGGTTCTGGCTTCCTCAGACACAGATTTATTTTTTTTTTAAACTTTGCTTTGCCAAGACTTTTTTTTTTTCCCCCTTCTTTTTTCCTTCCTTTTTTTTTTTTCCCTGTAATGAAGGAATCTTCTTGAAAACCTCTGGAGTGAGCTGTGCAAAAGAACCGGCCATGGACACCACCTCATGAACCAAGTGCCAGGTGATGGTTTAGAAGTATTTTTCATTTAGTTTTTTCAGAGGAGTTCAAGGACAGTGAAGTCAGGCTTGTAGTCTGGAAGATGGGCTTTTCATTAGCTCCAAATGACCCTCTTCTGACCGCTTTAACTTTTAATTGTACCACTGTTCGCTCAGATCAGTACAAACTCTGCTAAGATCAAGGACACATTTTCAACTACATTGAGGAACCTGAAAACAAAGTGGGATTTTCAAAATTGCCTAAAAAACCTAGACCCATGGACAAGAGACACTGCTTTTTACTTCAAGAAATCCTGAGTAACCTGGAAAACTTGGCCCAGTGGACTTCTGACTCCTCTCCTTTTCATTGGCACTGTATTTTGGGGAAGTCCCTCATTTCAAGGAGGGGATAAGTAATTGCTCATGCCCATTTTGTCATTGGAAATAATTATTGTTGGACTAAGGAGTCACAGATCAGAGCTCACAAGAAGGGCTGTCTGTGCTGACACCTGGGCTGTCATGACACTGGAGGTGACACACTTTCCAGGTGGATCTTGTGTTTGGACCTTCCCAGGCCAAAAGGTGAGAGTTTGATAGGACAAGAGGAAATGGCCTCAAGTTGCACCAGGGGAGGTTTAGATTGAGTGTCAGGAAAAATTTATTCACCAAAAGAGTTCTCAGGCAATGGAACAGGCCGCCCAGGGCAGTGGTTGAGCCTCCATCCCTGGAGGTATTTAAAAGACGGGCACACGAGGTGCTCAGAGATATAGTTTAGTGGTGGACAGGTATGGTTGGACTCGATGATCTCAAAGGTCTTTTCCAAACAAACGATTTTATGATGGCATTCAGGTCCAGACTGCTCTGGAATGTCTTTGCCATGTGCAACAGGAACTCTTCATCCCCCAGCGTCTCACGTAGTCCTCATAGGGGCTGGTCACAGAACAAACTCTCCAGGCTCTGGTGGGGCTGGATGCTGTGGTTTGAACACTGAGGAACCTCCAGCTGCAGCGTTGTTCTCCATGATATGTCCCAGATCTTCCATCCAAGGCAAATCAGTCACACGGGGTCTTATCTGGAAACAGCCAAAAGCCATACGTGGCCCCTCTGCGGGGGATTCACCAGGATTTCTGCCAGTTTGACCCACTTTGAACTGCATTATTTTAGAGGTCTTTTCTTTCTGTGATCTTCTGCCTCTGGTGCCAAACCCACGACTGGCTCCATTGCTGGGGGCACTTAGGAATGGACACGGGAACTTTCCAGGTCCCCTCTTCTCCCTCCCATCTGCCGTAGCCCCGTGGTGTTGGAAACAGGAGCAGAGACTCTTGTGTGTGCACATGAAGCCCCCGTACCACCTTCGGGACTGAGGGCAAGAAGCCAAAATCAAATCTTCCTTTTTTTTTTTTTCCCCTTCTTTTTTTTTTTTTTCCCAGAGTGTATCACTGGCTATTGTCCTTATCAAACAAAGCCCTTTCATCAGAGGTTCTTTAACACACTTTATTTCTCTTTTATTTTGCTTTGAAATAAGCCGGGCAACAATTAATTTCAGAGAGAGAGAGAGAGAAAGAGAATTCAACAAGGATCTATTACTACTCTCGGCTTCTATTGCTGTAATGAAAATCTATTTCCTTTCCCTTTTGTGTCCCATATAATTTAATGCCCATTTTATTAATGGTCTGAAATAATTACGGAACCTTTTGTGATTCTCAAGTATGTTTCATTTAATTGTGCAATAAACGCCTAATCTCTTCCTCCATCTGAAGCTATTATGGCATTAAAATTAACAATTATGCAGCAATGCGCCCGGGTCCATAGAAATCACTCCAGATAACTAGACATATATAAATCATTCATGAGAACAATTTCTGAAAAGAGACGAAGGGAGAGAAGAAAAAAAAAAATGTGTTGAGAATGACATTGGGAAGCCAAGGGCCTGGTCTCTAAGAAGATAGCAACACCTTAAAAAAAATCTTTTTTTTTTCCTTTTTTCCCCTTTTTTTGTTATTATTATTTTACTAATTGTGTTCAGTGGCACAGCCCCCCCTCCCCCCCATTAGCCTGACAGATATTTTCAGAATTAATTAACTGTTAGCTCAGAGGATAAATTGTTCATTATCAAATTTTCCCCTCTTCCTTCTTTCTTTCTTTCCTTTTATAGTTTTTTTTCTTTTTTTTTTTTCTTTTTTTCCCCCCCCTCTCTTTCAGGCCAGCAATTACACTCTCCTCCTTTCACTGGCAGGTCCTGTTCTGTAGGAGGTAATCCAAATGGGGAAAGTGCTTTTTCTTTCAACCCTATTCACTTCTCCTCTTCTTCCTTTTGTGGGATTTAATAACCAGGGCTGATAGGCGCGCTGTGGACAGCGAGGTTAAGTTTGTTGTCTCAGCACTTTGCAGACAGAGGATAGCCCAGGCATTCGGCCGCCTCGGCCAGCCCTCCTCTCCGCTCATCGCACCACTATTTAATTACAATTCATTTATTAGTGATTAGAGCCCCAGGATGGCCAAAGTGTCCTGGTCTGAGGCTGCTGGCACACACAGGGGCTGGTTTTGGAGGAAGAGGATCCGGGGCATCTCTGGTGGGAGGTATGAGGAGGGAAACCTTGCACGTCCACTTTAAGCAGCATCTCCATGCACAATATGGTGGAAGATGACAACAGCCCACTCCTGTCTGCCACCCGCTATGACCTGCAGGTCCCTGTCACCATCTTTTAAATCATTGCCACAGCAATATTAGTGTCAGCTCCTGAGACCATAGCATCCTCCATCAATCGTATCTGAAAGAACATATCCAGGTGATCACTCCTGCTCTGCTGATGGAACCATTACATTTACATTTCCAAGGGTCAGAGGGAAGCAAACTATACCCTCAATATTTATTTTTGGAGATGATTCACTTTGGAATTTATGTTAGTAGAAGTGGAGCAGAGAGTTCAGTAGACTAAGCAGCCAGTGTCCATCAGAGAAGAGATGATGAGTCCAACCCTCTGGACCCAGGAAGCCAGCAGCTGCCTTTATCCCTCATGCTGGTGTCCTCTTCCAGGTTTGACAAACCCATCGTTGGTAGTTTGCTTAACCACCCCATTCACATGGGTTTTTTTGTGTCACCTGTCTTTGTTCACAGAATCCCGGAATTGCCTGGATTGGAAAAGACCTTAACCCAACATTGACAAGTCCCCCACTAAACCATGTCCCTCAGCATTATGTCTACACAACTCTTCAATCCCTCCAGGGATGGGGACTCCACCACTGCCCTGGGCAACCTCTTCCAATGCCTGAGAACCCTTTCAGCAAAGAAATTCTTCCTGACATCCAATCTCAACTGTCTTTGGAGCAACTTGAGGCCATTTCCTCTTGTCCTTTTTCCTTGTTCATCCTCCCCCACAATCTAAACTAAACCAAATGAAGACATAACAGCTAAAAGGCTTCTTCCCAGTTGTTTCCTCCCCAGAAAAGACTATTAATGACCCTTCTGCAGTGTCTTTCTCAAGAGGTTCTGTAGCAGATCCAGAAAAAGGTTGTATCATCATCCCAGTGAGAGAGAGGCATTACAAGAGTAAAACTGCATGGGTACCTTCCAGAAAAGAAAAGAAAAGATTAGCAGCTCAGCCAGATTTAATAGTTCAGTGCAGTGATGGACCAGGCACACCCATGGGGACTACACATGGTTGTCCACCCAGCATCCATCTGCTATCCCACTGGAAAACCATCCGGTAATACGGAGTGACAAGCGCTGGGCTGAGCAGCAGTGAATGGGAAAGCTTCAGCTCATAAAACTGTGTCGGTTGTAGCCTTGAGTTGTGAGTGACCTCCAAGAGCCAGCAATATTACATCTATTTGTTTTTGTCTCTTATTACATTGTCTGTTGTGGAAATATAACTACTGGTGTCTCTAAAATACTTGATGATGCCCTGTGTCTCATGAACATGACTTCAGTATGGCACATATATAGTTAAAACTGATATCCAGATACAGATTTGACCAAAGACTTCAATTAATCACTTTGAATAATAGTAGCGTATTAAAAATGAGAGATACCATTTAGAAGAAAATATATAATCAGCAGAGATCAAGAGAGAAACAGACTCTATCAAGCACTACAATGAGCATGGTTCAAAAGATGATTCATAAAATTAAAATCCCAAATTCACCCTGTGACCTGCCTCTTTTCAGATCAATGGAGAGGGTCACACATCATCTTTGATATCTTTTCTATCTAAAGGATCGCTTTTTTTTGATCAGGTCAAAAAGCCCAACCCTGCTGGCAGATGATGAGTGGGACCTATTTGGCAGTGTCGTGAATTCACCATTTAGAAACTCTCTTTTGCTGTATGACAAATAAGACCAGAGGGGAAAACTCTTTCGTACTCCAAACTTTGGAGTATCAAAAGTCAGTCAGTCACCCGCTTGCCCAGTTGCTTGCCCTAGTTCTACAACCATCCCAGTAGGCTACATATTACAGAGTGGACTATTCTCCATCTTTGGCTCTCACCAAAAGGTCCGTTTGAGCTCTGACACTCCTCAGGTTCCTGAATTCACAAGTGAGTGCACCTCAAAGTTGACACCTACAGCTGCTCAACAGAACACTTTTATGGAATCCACCAGTTATTGACCACAACTCCCGTAATGGTGATGGAGGTACCTACCTCATGTAGACACCTAGCTGAATCCTGTCTTGGCTGCACCATTTGCTGGTAAGAGATATTGTCTATGGTCAGCTTAATGAGACAGGCACTTCTTATCTGTCTAAGCAGCATGATAGGAGCCGCTTGCATTGACATCCTGTTGGTGGCCAGTTTCTGCAGGGATGGTCATTGGCTTTAAGACCACAGTGCAAGGAGGTGGATAGCGCAATGGGCAGAGCTGGAGAAGACCGAGTGGTATCCGAACAGCTGGCACTGTCTTCCTTGTGCCAAGGCAGTCTCCCGGTTTATAGCTAATTCTCCTGCATTAGCATCATGTGTGTGCATATGTTCATGTAAGTGCAGGAGAGAGAGAAGATTAAAATATGTCCTTCTAATTAAGACATTATTTCCACCTCATTTAGATTTTCCTGTTCTTAAGGCTTCATCTTTTCAGTTCTTTTTATCCAAGTGTTTTAAAAAGCTCTCCTCTTCTATTTCCCCCGGTGAGGATGATTAAGATAGAACAGGAATGATCTGCATGTTTCCAAAATTTGCTGCCTGTCTGGAATTCAATCACAACTGCAATGAGGAGAGGAGAGAGGAGTGGGGAGCTGTGTGCTCACAGTCAAGCAAAGAGATCGTGTACTCAAGCACCATGGGCAACAATTTCAGTAAACAACCCACATATGGCCTTCAGTAGGTCACCAAAGTCCAAGCTACCTGGGAGTGAGTTTGGCAGTCTGTGTTAGGCCCTCACCTTTAAGGCTGTTTATTGCCTGTACCAGCTTTTGCTGGGTCACTGCTGCTTGTTATGGGGATGCTGTCGGTGGTGTACAGACCAAATCCCTCTCTGTGCTGGCAATACCAGTAAAGATCCTCACCGAACCCTGTGGCAGAAGCAGGATTCCCTGTCTGCCCTCCAGTTGCCTTTTGAAAAACCATCCCATGTTTCTGCCCCATGCAGAGTTTTATCCAAACTTAGGACAGTGCTGAGGAGGGTGAAGCAGATGTACAACAGCAGCAGAAGGGAACCATGTCACTAATGGAGGGGACAACTTCCTCCTTCAAACACAAGGGTGGCTTCTGCAGACACATTGTGTGATTCATATTTGAGATGTAAAACAGAGGAGAGGACCACCTAGCCTCCAGGATCAGACACTCTGCCAGCTCTGACAATGATGTCCAAGAAGCAAGTGCTTGTGCTCAGAAATGGAGAATGAAGCCACTCACTCATTGCGCTGTTGGATGGCAGCTCCCAGCCTGGATTTGCACCAGTGAGATGAAGAGGAACATCAGTTTAGCTTAAAACCAGCACCCCGTCCCCTGCTTTTGAACAGAGACTCCATAAAGCTTTGCAGCAGGAGGGTCATTAAGCAGAGCTCTTGGCGAGCTACTAAAATCACCTTGGCTTTTCATGCAGCTTTTCTACTTGAAAATCCAAAGCCACGGGAGCTTCATTTCCTTGTTGGCTTAAATTATAATGTTGGAATTGGGGAAGTGCATGTTGTAGTAGTAGTTGTAGTGGTGCATTGGTGTTTCTCAACGTTGTGGTCAAAAATATCCAATTTTCCTATCGGACAGGCCATCCTACTTAGGTGGATGTGAAAGATGACCCTCTGTTCCTCAGCATCGCCTGTTGTGCAGATATTCTGTACGCAGTGAGTCAGAACATTGTGTTAGCAAAGCCTATTTCATTTAAATGACTGTTTTCGTATCACTGACTGGTATTTATTTACTTCACGGAGCATGTCTGAGGTTGTGATGAAAAACGACCCAACCTCACCACAGAGACTGCCCCATACTTAAGACGATTAAGATAAAGTCCCACATAAGTGGCCCTAATAAAAGGAATTTATCACAAGACATGGAGAGGAAGGTATCTTTATTCACGAGGTGAATAGCACTAAGGGTTGTCATTGCAGATTTTCAGTTCAGGAAATTATCATTCATTCTCCAAATTACTGACTGCACAAAAATTACTAAATGGTGCGTTATCACTCCCTCTCAGCATGAGAATGTCTTTGTTGTACGTTTGATTACAAATGGCTTGCCCCATGATTATCATCAATAAATCACAGGTAAGCATAGTACATGCCATGAGGAAGCTTGGCAGAGAGGCTTCTGGAGCTGACGTGAAAGGGAAGACAAAAGCACCCTCCGGCATGGAGCTGTGGTCTTTCAGTTTGGTAATAACTCACTTCGTAGTGTTGTTTATGCACAAGGACAGCCGTGGACTCACATGGTCACAGCGAGAATTCATAGATATTGAAAATGCATTTCTTTACCTCTTCATAAATCCATGCAAGGCAGAGATACCTGGGTGTCTTTTTTTTTTTTTTTTTGCTTCTGCATCCTGCCAAGAGGAACGTAGTCAGAGCAGGTACCAAATGGCAGTTCTGGATAACAAACGAGGAGACTGTAAGTGAAACTTCTGTGGCTCTGCAACAAGTTTGCTAAAAATGATGTCCTATGGGGACTCAAAGGTATAAGATAACAGTCAGGATATTTTGGGGTGTCAGACAAATCTGCAAGGAGCCTTTGGGCTCTTCCTCCTTCCAAGATGTCTCAGCAATCCCTGTTTGAATTTAGGACACATCTGTTGGTTTCTTCTGAAGAAATGTGAGACTTTTTGTTCTGGAAAGGCATCCTTGTATCTACAGACCCATGAGTAAGAGGAGGAAGAGGTGATACTCTGCAAGACTGAAGGGTTTGACTTGCACCTGGTATCCAAATATGCCTTGGGTGAGCTACAAGGAAGTATCACAACCTGGAGTAGAAGAGCTGTTTATTTTTCTCCTGTTGAATCTACAGAAGGATCTTAGCCAGCTTAGTGATACCCTGCAAAGAAGAGTTTGCATTTATTTAAGAAGAAAACCATGCATATTTTTACTGAGAAAATAATGACATCTTCCGTGCATCCTGAAATAAATTTGGAGCACCCAAAGACAGTGGATGGAACTTCAGGCTTGTCCCAGCAGAAGCAGGAGGTGTGGCCATTATATTGGTGGTTGTTGCTCCTGCCTTAGCGCAAAACCCTTCATCATTACCCATCAGGAAAAAAAACCCTGAAGTCCTGGGTGGGCGTGCTCACCTCCTGTGTCAGGAGAGATTCTTGAACTTGGAAGACTTGATTCAATCACTGACCCTGAAGCTGACCTATATCAAAGTTCATCCTTGCTCCATACTTGAGTCACTCATCTATAAAGTTGTCTCCTTCGTCTTTTATGAGGAGAAAAATCCAGGAAGATGGACAGAAGCTTTTCCAGGAAGGTTATGTCAGCGAGTAGGAAGGAATACACAAGGAGACAAGGTAATCCCAAAACAGCTGGTGATGTGCTGCACATCTATTTTTGGAGGCAGATGTTCAGCCTGGTGAACAGTGTTTGCTGTCCGATGAAGCAAAACCTGTTTCAACTGTGAAATCTCTGAAGAATTCCCCCAGAATCACAATGCTGCTTTTTCCCCCCTCTCATCGGCTGCCTCTTACTTCCTCTCTTTTCTTTGGTCCATAAGAAAAAGAAGAGGATATTTTAAAAACCTCTCGGTAGGTGCGGTGAAGGCCATGGGAAGGAGCAGGCATGCTCACTGCTGGAGCGCAGAGATTAAGATCTCTATCAGAGCTTGTGGCTCCAGCGATTACAGTGTATTAAGGCTCTGTCAGTGTTGACAAACACTGCCCCAATTAGGAATTAGCTTGGCATGGCATCTGATAGCACTGCTTGTCACTGACCTGCTAAATGGGATGCCCTACCCTCCCCCCTACTCATTTAATGGGGCAGTGGGCAGCAGACAAAACCAGAGACCTCTTTTCATCATCCCTTCTCCCCCCTTTTCCCCCTTAATTGATGTATTTCCATTGACAAGTCTAAGCCTGATGCATGAATATTAATGGTAGTTATTGTCCTCCAGAAATGCCTGCCCTGCTGCATCCAGTCCAGCATGGCCCAGTACCACTGGTGATGTTCCAGCTGTGCATGTTTTATTTCATTATTATTTGAATCCTGTTCATCAAATAGCAAAGGAAGTGTCTTAATTTATTGAAGGCACTGGCCACCTCATGTAAAGCTTATCCAGGCCTCCAAGACTTTCCAAACCCGTCCTGCCTAGCGTCATGGGATATAAATTGGTCATCAACACAGTTACAACCAGTACCAATAGTACCAGGAGAGCAGATATTAGTACATCTAAACTTCTCAAGGGGAAATGCAGGAAGACTAGATGTGCCAACAGTCATGGTAATTTTGGGTCAGAGAAAGGTAGTGAATTGGAGGTGCTTAACCAAGCCTTCTCCAAGGCTTTTTGGCTGTAGAGTGAGGTTTACCAACTGGAAGACAGGAGCTGAATCCATTTGATTTACTGTGGATATAAGTAGATATTTAAAAGCAACAGAAATGCAGAGAGGCCAGGGGACTGGCAGGATCACAGCAGGTGACTGTTGGGGACTATTAAGATGATTTGAGCAGAAAAGGATGGAATACCTGCATAAGCATGTTGGAGACTGGAGAGCTGGAATGGCTCTTATGGGTAAATGTTTTATTTGAATATGGAGGTAATACACAACAGGGACTGTCTTTTGCTCTTCATGACTGACAGCTCTCCCCTGCCATGGTGTTTCAGACACACTCATCAGAGCTGTTTTCGGAGTCATCCCAAAGCAGACACAGCTTCCAGAGATCACTGAGCTGATGTGGGACTCCCACCAAGCCTTCCCAATACACAACCAGCATTTTATATTGTGCTCATAATTTTGCGGCTCCCAATTGCCCTTGTCCTGCCATAACTGTCTCTGCCAGTCTTCTCTTGAAATTTGCAGCAGCCCATCCCCATCAAATGGCAAGGAAAAGACAGCAAGGAAATGTTCAAGGACTTGAGACGGGCACACAGTGATTCATCCCTTATACCTTGCTTAGTGCAGGCGCCTTATTTAGGCAGCAATATCTAGTCAGATGAAATCTGTTCCCAGCCTAGTTATAATGACCACTACCACGAGGTCTTGCTATTAGGGGAAGCATCATCCTTCATTATTTTCAATAGATGGATGGGCCAGGACCAATCGCCTGAGTTTCAATGGGGCCAAATGTCGGGTTCTGCACTTTGGCCTCAACAACCC
>NW_010292088.1:0-3004 GCF_000700745.2 Antrostomus carolinensis
TATATATATTTATATATATATATAAAGAAGATGGATAAGGATAATCAAAGTTTCTGTGTAAAGAGTATTGAAACAGGAATTTTCAGTACATAAAAAAAGATGAGTAAGGAAAGAATATGGTAGATTTTGTAGAGTAATAAGTGGCATAAAGACACTGACTGTGGATTTACTGTTTGTTATGTCCTCCCAGCATGAGGATATGGGGAAATGCACAAAATTAAAGTTGTTCCAAAACAGTTGGTCATTGCATAGGAATGAAGAAGCTGTAGAACATCATCTGAGCTACAACTTACTGTAGTCTGTTTCAGTAGCAACTCCATGGATTTAGAAAGTGACTAGACAAATTTGTGAAAGAAGAATACTTCTACGACTGCTATGTTCAGACATTGTAATACTAGTCTTATCACCTTCATGGTGTGAGTTTGAAAATTAAATATTCTAAAATGTAACTTGATGATAAACATTGAGAATTGACAATATTCTGGAAGTGCAACAGTTTAAAAACTTGGAAGAATTTACATTACAATTCCCTAGTATTTGAATTATTATATTCCCTAATATCTGTCAAGAATGGTCCAGCTTAATATTTCCTTTGAATATTAACTAGCAACATGCAAAACAGTAGCAAATGCCAAAATCATTGAATGTTCTATGAAGGACGTTTCAGTAAAGGCATGCCAGGTGGAATGCTACTGTATTTAATTAAAAACACTGAACAGCTCACAACAGAAAAAGACTACAAACTAGTTCACCCATATAGCCAGAAGAAAATACACTGTGTCTAATCAAAGCCTGCAGTATACTGTCTCAATTTTCAGTTGTTCTATGAAGACTTCAGCATAATTCTCTTTAATCATCTTCCTACTTCATACTCATTGCAGTTTGGTCCAAATGTATTTCTCAAAGAGTCTTTCAAACAGAAGTTACTGTAAAATTATATACCAAATAACAACCACAGAATCTACAAAGGAGGAAAAGGCAGATTAGCAGTCAAATCTATAATTTTTAGATTTATTAGATCATTAATTTACATAAAGACAAAAATACAAGGAAAGGAAATGCCAATTACACTTGTAATTGCTCAGACATTCTGTTATGGATTTAGCCATTAAAAATCCCTCTTTAACTAAACAAAAATTAAAAGCAGACAGATCAACTTTACTAGGATAGAACTCAGTAATTATTCCTGTTAAAGCTCTTTTCCTTACTCATGACAGAAACACTGTGAATATGTAACGCAAAATACATACAGCTTTAGGAAGCTTTATAGCTAGAATTTTAAAATAATTATATTTCTAAACATAAAAATAATTTTGAGAAGTATCAATTTTTAGTTTAAAACTTGTTATAGACTGTACATGTCAGAGTTAAAACTGCAATTATTTTTCCACTCTGTTATTCACACTACAAAAGAATGCTTATCATTTGTCAACAACTTCAAAGTGAAAAGTTACTTTTCTTGGGTTTTTTTTTTCTTCTGTTTTATGTGGGCTGAGACTATTTTATTATCCTCCATTCATCTTGTGGTAAGCGTTAATAGAACCTCTTTTATATGACTTTCATGAATGTTGGTTCCATTTGTTTAATTCTGGGATCCTAGCAACAGTCCACTTTGCAATGTGCAGTATCTTTTTTAAAGCAAAAAGCTTTAACTGTGGAAAAGCATGTAGAAATGTATGTCATTGTTGATTAGAAATGAAATGTTTACTGACCTAGTTAAATATTTTTTTTTTCTTTGGTAGTTACTTTACTTCTGAACTTCTTTAGTCGTAGTGCCTGGACCATGGGTTCAACTCGTCATTTGTCCCTCTATTAATTTGCAGGAGAAGTGAGTATTTCAAACCAACATGCAAACTATTTTTCAGTCTAAATTATTAGAAACTTTTGATATTGAAGTAGTCAATACAACACAGCTAAAACACTCAGTAGTTGCTGGAGAATTTATATCATCATCAAAATACCAGATTGTATGGAAGTGTCTTAAACTCAAGAAGCAGTTCAGTATAGTTAGAATTACAGTAGTTAGGCAACTAACCAAAGAACAGAACTTTCATTCTGCCCCAAGGTGAATTTTTGACACGCTGTTGGGCATAAGATTCAATAATGATGCGAAAAAGTATTTCCTTTTTAAAAACTTAGTGAAATCTTGCTTTGCTTTTACTAAATTTTTAGTATCTACTTTTTTGTATTTTTCATGCATACCATGCACGAGTAATGCTTAGATCTTAGTTTTCTATTTAATTGCACATTAAACTCAAACTAGACTAAGAAATTCTTAGATCAATCTTCTGCCAAGTTTACAAGCCCACAAATATCAGTGAAGATGTCATATTTACTACCTGTACATGTGTTAACTCAGATCTTGGAATAGAGGTTTTCTTATTCTGTCTTGTTTAACATATTATAGGGGGTATTTAAATATTATGTTTGGAGAAATTCACTTTTATGTCTGTCTGCGTTCTTCATAAAATATTTGGTAGGACTCTTTAATTTGAAATTTTGGACCGTAAAACAAGAGACAATGGTCACAAGCGAAATAAATGAAGAATGTAGGACCAAAGAAACACACAGTCCTCTTTTTAAAAATACCTTGAAATAGGTATAATTTCTTCCTTAGAAAACAATCATGCCTTTAAAAAAAGGATTTCATTGTATAAATGAACAGTTCAGCTCTGATTTTTTAGAAGTCAGAGTCTTAAACTGAAAAAAAGCTCACACAGTTTCTAGAGAAAAAAAAGAATTATAGTTTTTTGACATAAGGTTCTCACACACGAGCTCACAATGTCTTGAATGTCATTTAGTTAGCTATAAATTTTGTCACATGTTGAAAAATAGAACCAACAAAAATAAATCAAAGCAAAACCATAGATAAACTATAGATTTATATCATAAATCTATATACTTAATTTTCAAATTCATATATTAATTATTAAAGATATTTCTAGAATGAGGCATTTCAAAGTCTGTTGGAAAATGAAGCTGATTTAAAGCCAAGCTTGCAGTT
>NW_010292088.1:3035-3465 GCF_000700745.2 Antrostomus carolinensis
CTTTCCCTTAAATTTGTAGTCTGATTCAGCTGACTGCCTGAATGAAAGTGTTCCTTATTTCCTCTGAGCAAGTGACCTGTATCTAATAGCAATGTTATTAGCCACAGAGCCTACTTGATACAAAGAGTGCTACGTGTTCTATTTTTCTAGTCTGAATCTTTGTATTTTTTTTCCTCTGCAGTGCTCCCTTGGTCAAGCAAAACAAGTCTAGAGCAGGATGATATTTAGTGACTTTTGGTACATGCATGACACTGGGAAAGGTGAATATCTTTCAGTCTGTCGCAGAAGAAAAATAATCTGGAGTCAAAGTAGTTTATTCTGCTTGGAGAGCATGGCAGAAATAATTATTAGTGATGAACGTTGAATGGAACAGACCTGAAGCATCTGCAAAAATATCTAAGGTCATAATACTCTGAGGTTATAGGTGAAT
>NW_010292088.1:3505-27170 GCF_000700745.2 Antrostomus carolinensis
TTCCTCTATAACTCAGTATTTGAGAAGTAAGCAATATAGATGGTTTAAAGGAAAGGCCTATTTGAAGTCAGTGGCCCCTGACTTTTTACCATTCTAGTGGCAATTTTTAAATGTCCTCTGTTCTAGAGTGACATTCCATTTCTGTGACTTGGTGCATTTATACACATTTGAATGTTAGTTGTCCGTTGTATTTAGGGAACCTCTTAACCTAGGAATAGAAAATGGGCCACTTTCAGTTCATCATACTTACTGCTGCCTTAACACAATTTGATAAGTTATACAACATACTTAAACCACATCTGTTGCTGCTAAGTGTATAATTTCTGCTCTTTTCCTTTTATGTTATAATTTATTTAGACTATTTTTCTGAACAGAGTGAAAGGTTTTACAGAAGGTTTTGCTGATGTCCCTGAACTTGCCATCGGGCAAATTTCTGTTGTTTTTGCCCAATACATTATCGAGTGTTCTAAACAAGAACTGAAAATTGCAATTCCATTTTATTGCAAAATGATTAAAAACAAATAGCATATTTTGGGTTCTGTAAGCAAAATACAAATCAGTTATTTTAATATTTCTTTTTAATAACTAATGTTGCAGTAATACAGACTGTGACTGAAAAGAAACAAGTCATAGATGCCACATTTTCTCATGGGAAATAAAAATATCAAATCATTATCAAAACCAAAACCAACTCTCCAATCTTTAAACCTTTAAACAATAGCATTGTTCACTATTTCATTAAAATTGTGCCTAACTTCATGCCTATTGACACACAATAAGTATATGAAGGTTTTCTCTTGTCGCTTGTATGCACAATTACCCTAATTTCATGCCAAATCACAGTATGTACAAGTACAAAGCAGGCATGTTTTTTCATATTCAGTTGAATATTAAAAGCTTGTTAATAATATTTATAACTTATATCCCTTTTTAACATATTAGTCTGTGGGATATGATTTCTTTATAACATTTTTAAAAATAAATACTTGTATTTGAAGCTACATTAACAGACCATGTGATAATGAGGAAGGGCTGAAGTTTTTGAAAATTTTAATGTACTGCCATTCTCACAATACTCTATACATTTAGTATCAAACTGGGAATCCAGATCAGTTCTGCAATTTATTATCTTCATTTTCAGACAAATACGGCAAAAACTGAGTGTGCACTTGATCAAAGAACAGATATTTAAATATATCCTGACAATTTTTGAAATGAATTATTATTGAGATAATTCATTCTCTCTTCTCTAAGAAAAAAAAAAAACAATTAGATTCTAAAGTAGTGAAATGTTTTGTTTATCAAATATTCCAACAACTAAAGTGGAATCTGTCAGGCAACCCCAAGAGTTAAGTTGGAACTTGAAAGTTCTCTCAATCTTATAAAAGAACCTTATGCACAAGGCAGATATGCCAGCAAAGTAATCTATCTTGTTGAGCTAAAAAGAGAGAAATCCTACTGTTCAAAATCTAAATGCTTTGACAGAAAATTTTGGTGAAAGGAACAAGTTTTAATTGCTTAGGAATTACTTCTAGAATCAATCTCAAGCTGCATATTCTGGGGAAAGTAACCATAAGAACATGAATACTTTTGCAAAATTCGTAGCATCTGGTCCAAACAAGATTAACCTAGCGGGGAAATAGTGATGATATATAAAGTATATTAAAGCTATAAACAAAGTGAGAACTTTCTTTATATAACAAAATCTCCAGATAGTCTTAAGGTGATTCAGTTACAAATACTGATAAAATAAAAAACGTCCCCAAGAAGGCCTACTTCAAGGTCTCCTCACCTTTAATTGAGAGGATCTTGAACCTGATGGACCACAATGCTCTATTTAAGCAGAGGGATTTTATGAAATGCTGTTATTTAACAATATATCTTGGCAGATATTATTGTATCTATATATTTTTGTTGCAATACATGTCTTTCCTCCATCAGTGTAACTTACCTTCATAGTCTAAATGTCTTATGAGACCTTACAAATTATTTTGTTTGGAAGAAAAGGGAATCAGAAAAAACTCCATTGTGTATGTTTACATGTTTTGGGTAAAATGAATGAGAACATTCCAGCTGCCACATGCAAATTTTCCTTTACTCGACATAAAATATATATTTTAAGTGCATGATTTCAGAGGATACTGGAGAAAAGAACCCTCTTTCACTGGGCTTGTCTTAATTTCCCTTTTGTAACATCTACTTACATAATTCACATTTAGAAGTTCATAACTTCTGAGTGATCTCTGATTCCCGCTTCAGTTCAGTTCCCTGAAACAGAAAGCTCTCAGTCCCTGTTTAGCATTTAGTCAGGTAAAACAATGTTAAATTCTAGGGGGAACTTTGCCTGAGAATATTTCACAAACTGGCTCAACAGCACTGGAAGTTAAGCCAGGAGAAAGTAGTTTACCCTTGCTATTTTGTGTCCCCATCCTCTGTAGTCCTTACGGATACAGTTTAAAGAATAGAAGAAAAGAATATATAAATATTTAAATTTTACAAGTAATTTCAGTATGTCCTTCTTTATGTTTCTTTGGTTTTTAAAAACAGGATATTTTATATTTGCTGTTGTCTGAGAATCTTGTCAGGAACACATTTATAAGAAACACAGCAGTCATTAATCTAGATCTACATAGCTGCAGAAACTTTAATCTATTTGTGTCTTTGCATGCCACTCCTGTCACTTTGCAAATGGTTGAATCATTGATGCAGGCCTTTAAACTGACTAACGATAAAAATGAGACAGAAAGTGCAAATCAGATTTAGAACACACATAAAATGCATGTAGAAATGTTTTTCTACATGCATTTCTACAAAAAAAGCCTTTCAGGTAAAGCTTTCTGGAATCAATGGATTTAACATTCATGAAATTTGTATCAAGCAACTTTTACAAACAACTGATCTCTTGTAGCATCCCCAAAACCGTTTGGAATCTCAATCCAAAATACAGTCTGTAACATACTGAAAACAGAAAAGGCTTTGGAGAGTTCTGAGTGTAGACATTTTCCCCCTGTAAAAAGGCTCAGTCAGTTTCTAGGCAACATAGCTCTCCTAAATCCCTTTCATGCTCTTTATAGTATCCCACCAAGTGACCCTGCTAGAAGAGACTGGTTAGAGCAGCCACAGGCATCATAATGATTTCTGCCTGCCAGACTTGTTTGTTATTCAAGGTTTTTGCAGGATGTCTGCTGTATAACCTAACAAGCCCCCTCAGGAGTCAATATCTAAGTTGATTCCCCCGGCAGCCAATCTTTTTGTTATGACTAAAGAAAATTACTTACTGGCAACTAGCTTGGCTCTCTTCTTCTTTCACATCACTGCTTGCATTTGTGTGGACACAGACAAACCCTGACAGACACCAGACAGCCTGATGCATGAGATCTTCTCTTTGAAACTTTTCCTTCTGTGTCTACAGCTGGTTTATTGTCTTTACCAGGGGACTCAGCTGATAGTGGTTATAACTGTAGGGTAGGATGCTTAATCTACAAAGATAGAGAAAGAAATTGTTCTTTAATTAATTTCTTATTACAATTCACCAGGCCTGGGACACCTGTGAAACTGCTTTGGTCACTGTAACATCTCTCCAGAAACAGTTTTACATTATAAACAGAATCTGTTGCTCAACTGAAAACTTGATTTATGGCATGCATGCAACAATCTTACCTAATAGCCTTATGTAGGATATTGTACGTCTTTGACAAGCAATTAGATGTTTATGAAGACACTTGTTGCTTATAATTATAGTCTTGCTAATTTCCTCATTCCCAAAAGCAACATTAGTGTTTGCTAATGAATTGCAGAATAATTCACTTCAAATTAGTCTCTGCCTCCCCTCTGCCCGCCGCCCATACTAGATGACACTAATTTTGCTTTGGGTACCTTAAAAGGTTTTGTTGTTATGAGAGGAGATTCAAATGTCCTGTGCTATTATTATTTAAGAGTTTGGTTTACCTTAATTTGAATTCAATTATTCTCTTATGTTCTGAATTTGAGCTAAGAGATAATTTGTTAAAAAAGAAAAAGAGATAAATTATATAGATCAATAAAAAAAAAAAATACAGGGGTGACACAGTAAGAGTACCCATGAAGCTCCTAAACTGAAACAAGGTTGATGGTCTGATTTCAGTCCATAATGGTTTGATAGCAACAGCATATAAGCACCAAACACAATATAAAACATTTTCTGACATAAGACAAATTTTGTACCTGCTGATTCCATGCACCTCTGCAAAGTCTTTTTTCATACAAAATAAAGTTAACAAGAGTGATCCTCCTTTTGCTTTGAGCATAAAAAGCCTACTTATCTTTTTCTTTTTCGTCTAAATCTATGTAATATCTGACCTGACTATCCGTGACTAGAATTCACTGCCTAGGTTGATACAAACAACTCTCAGAATTCAGGGTTTAAAATAACAGATTCTTGCTTCCAAACTTTATATGAGCTGCCAACCTCACAATATAATCCTTGATTCACACTGCATGAAAGCTTTCATTCTCTGCCAGCAGCTGCTTGCTGAACTATTCCTGCCCACCCCTTCTTTCCTTGGCAGATGATATGTTAAGAAAGGACTAACTAGGATATGCACCAGCTGCAGGTGTATCAAATGGGACAAGAAGACACTCAGAGGAATGAGACAGGATGGAGTTCTTCCTCCTCTGTGGGGTTACTTTTAAATACCATAATGAAGGCAATGTAAATACTGCTTTGATGAAAGCACTAGGTATGTTTGCACCACCTGCCTTCATTTGATTCTGGCTGTTTTTAAAAGCAGGTATGATTTTTTGTTTGTTTGTTTAGTTGTATTAATTAAGGAAAGATGGATTAAATGTGTAAAAAAAAAAAAAATCCAAATACATAAAGTGTGGGTGTTCACATACATTCTACTGAATTAAAATAATTAAATAAAAGCATTTGTCTCAGTTATTCCTAAATCTGATTCTTCTGTGGTAAACTTCTTAAAATTCAAGTCACAGCATGTCTGGAACTTTTTCTTGAGTAATTATTAGGCAAACACTTCAAGAATTTGGCCCACAAGGGCCAGATTTTCAAAACAATTCAGCTCTCACTTATGGGCTAAATGAAGAGGATAACATTTTCAAGTGCTCGGTATGCAGTGAAATGATCAGCACTGAGTGCTACCAAAACCGAACACTATACAGAGACTTCAAAAAGTATATTGAGAATTAAGGGAGCAGAAGATTGTTTGTTAGTCTCTCTGTTATAAATCAGGCCTCAGGTGTTAATTTGGATAGTTTAGTTATTTTTAAATAATAAATTTTAATTATTTTATGATATTCATGTTAGCCATTATATAAAGTTATCAGAATTCAAGTGTTTTAAAACTGGAGTGTGTGATAGGCATAGCCTTTCATTTAGTTTGTTTTGAACCTTGAATGAATCAAATCTGTGAGTGTGAAGTTTTCTTGGAATATCATACGATTTAGTGAATTGTTCTCTGAAATAATTTCAATGCGCTTCTGTGTTCTGTCTCTGAAATGATCCAGATGCTACTTGTTTATATTTTAAAAGAAAAAGGAAGTAATTTATTATATGCAGGTCTGAAATTACAACTATCATGACAGATTTAGATTCTTTGGGTCTAAGCTTTGTAGCTGAAATGACTTCTTACATGGAAATAAAAGATTATCATAGGCAGAAGTTTCATTGTCACACATTTAGGCTTAAATGAAAATAGCTATACAATACTATTCATTGAAAGTGACATATTTTGTGAAGCAAAATCCATAACCATCATTAAACATTCTGAGCAGTTATCATTCTTGTGAACTTTTTAAGGTTTTTGAAATTCATATAAATTATTTAAAAAATAATCATTTTGGTCCATTAAACAGAGCCTCAAATAAGTGGAGATCCTGTTGAATTGAAAGCATAATATAACCTACAGGTAAAGTCATGAGAAAAATCTGAATTAACACTTTCATCTGCATTGGAGACGTACCAAAATCTACAAATAAATGTCTCTGGTGTCAGCTCTTTCGCAGTTTCATATCTGTACATAAGAGCGGCGAGATGTATATTTTAACTTTCTGAAAATATGTGAAAAAAAAAAAAAATTCCAAAGTTTTCCATGTTGGTGTGTACCATAGAATATCACAGTGATGGCAAAAGAGTTCCTAAGCTAATAACTCAAATTCATATAAATATTCAGAATATATAGTCACTGCGATGGTAGGCTTTTTTACAAAATCAGGGAAAAATCAAAATAAAATAAACAAAAAGTTGGATCTGTGAAAGACACATTTCTCTTTAACAACTGATAGAAATGCTACTAACATCTCAGAATAATATGTGAGGCATCTTATAAATCCTTAACTGATAAAGATTATGTCGTCTTGATTATACAAAATTTTTCTGAAACTTTGCTAAAAAAATTTTTCTTTCATGAGATTCATGCTGTTAGACATTACCTGTGAAGTAGAAGTCATACCCATATTTGTTTTCAGGTCACTGAATAATACCAAATTTCTAACTGGTATTTACACTACTACCAACTTACACTGGAAACATAACTATTGATTCAACTTTCCCTTTTACAGATGTGAACAGAGTCTGCTCTATCTATAGGTAAATATTCAACTGTTTTCCTATTTCATCCATTTTAACTTAATGATTTGGACTAGTTTTGGACTGAGAATTATGCAATCTCCTCTGAAAGCAGCATGTTCTGGATTCACAAGCAACAAATTGTACTGATTTGGTGTATTCAATGTTGCTAATTTTATTGTTATTCCTCAGTTTATAGTTTATGGCTATTCTTGTTCCAAATGTCCTGTTTGGAAATCTCCTTAAGTACGTTATATTTAAAGAAAACAAGCAGCAAATGAGCAAAGAAATCAACAGGCTTTTTGCAGCTACTCTGTATCGCACTTTTTTAAGAAACAATCAAAACAAAAAAGACTTTTCACCAATGCACAATGGTCAACAGTACCTTATACGAGTAGGTTCTTCAAATTCAATATAGATTTATCAGCCAGGGCTTACAAACATTATAGCGAGTGGCATGGTCTTGCTTAAAAGAGGAAGAGATTCTTTTATTTTGTTTAGGGACAACAGAGGAAATTATACCCATGTGACACCATCATAAGCATCTTTATAAGGACTTTACAGTATTTCTGGCTACGGATTTCTCTTGGGGAGGACCAAGTTGAATGTCTTTACCACAAAAATTGGACATGACGAACTGTATTAATGACAAACTATACTTCAAATTGATGGTTTATAATTAGCCAGTTGTGACTCATAAGACTAAAGTGTAGTTATTAAATTCACCAAGTGACGCAGGCATTAGAGTATCTCTGGTTTAGATATCCTTACACTGCAACCCCAAAGGAGGTTTTCCAGTTTCTCCATAAAATATACAGAAAACTTACAGAAGCCAACAATCTAAATGCAGAATTATCTACATTAGTCTTCAAGGACTTAAACTTTGGTCCTCTTAGAAACTCAGAAGGCTCACTCTGCCTGCGCTCACTTCTTATATGTGAAGAAGGTCCTTAAGCACAGTCATCCATTTAGCACAGAACAACAAAAAAGAACTTTCTAGTATTGTTTTTCACCCAATATCCAGTGGTTAGGATGACAACTTGAAAAGTGAGACAACTCATTTTAAAGTCCCTCATCTACTTCCTGATCGGAAAAGAGATCAGGAAGTTCTAACATGGTTCTACTCCCCCAATAAATGATCTAAGCACAACACTGCATTTAATGTCTCCATTCATTTTGTCAGCATTTCAAACAACACTGAGTATTTTTAAATAGAGGCAGCTGAGATTCTTGTCCTACAGAATACCATGTTATGCAATAGAAGTAAGGTGCCAGTACAAGACAGGAAAGCCAAGTTCCTTCTTCAGATCATAGTAATAAGGTACGCCATTGATTTTTCTCAAGGAAATTTCCAATATTAAATGAATGAGTACAAAGGTATCCTTCTCACCACATTAATTTTCTGCACTCTGTGAGGCAGTGGACAATGTCAAAACACAAATAAGATATACAAGCAAAATATTTGCTCAACATCCAAAGAAACTTCTTAGAACTAAAATGGTAATACTTATTGTGAGAAACATTTAATATTGATATTAGGAGATGTTTAACAGTAAGAAATGTATGCTTCACTAGGATTAGACTCCAGCTGCCAGATTTGAGGGTCTGTTGACTTCAGTGTCAGAGTCAGAAACCAAACTAGGAGATAAAACTAAATCCACAAGTCCTCCCCAGCCACTCAAAAGAAATGTTTTAACAGAACTTAACACTTCCATTTTACACATAAAAATTTTTAAATTATGCAGTCATCTTGCTACTGAAAAAATTTGTTAGATCTTTGCAGAAAGGTAAGAGAAATTAGAAAAGGAAATGTGATACACAATCTTGTTTGTTTCTGTTCTTTTGTATATACTTATTCCTAATCTAACCAAGGTATGATTTTCACTTTTGAAAAAGTCAATGATAAAGTATTTGTGTCAGCTCTCTCTGCAGGATGTGTGCTTTTCTCTGGATTTCGAGTAGAGAAGATAATTTAAGTACCTTTATTACACATTTCTAAGTAAACTATGGATTTTGGAGACACTATATATTATTTATCTCCTGTCACTGGTTTCCAGAGCTGGTTGAAGATTAATTTAATAAAATATGGATTGTTTAAAAAAAAAGTATAATAAAAATAGCAAAAAACTGTCAAGTAATGAATTCTTAATGAGATCCAAATGATAGATTTATGAATAAATATTTAGTGAGGTTTATAGATTCTTAAAAATTATAACAAAGAATATTAATGTCCAAGGGAGGGGCAAAACAAAATAAGTCTCAAGCTTTAACAAATATTGTAGATTAAACTAATATCTAAGCAAAAGTATTATGCCTCAGATTGTGGCATATCTTGTTTTCAGGATGGTAGACATACGCAAATCTTGTCTTCCTAAAGCAGAATCACAGAATCATAGAAGAGTTCGGTTGGAAAAGACCATTATGATCATCTAGACCAACCATAAACCTAGCATTGCCAAGTTCACCACTAAAATACTAAACCACATCCCTAAAGACCACATCTACATGTCCTTTGAATACCTCCAGGGATGGTGACTCTACCACTTCTCTGGGCAGCCTGTTCCAATGCTTGACAACCCTTTCAGTGAATAATTTTTTTCCTAATGTCCAACCTAAACCTCCCCTGGTGCAACTTGGGGCCGTTCCCTCTTCTTCTATTACATGTTATTTGGGAGAAGAGACCAATGCCCACCTCTCTACAACCTCCCTTCAGGTAGTTGTAGAGATCAGTAAAATCTCTAGCTACAGGCTTGGGGAGGGGTGGCTGGAAAGCTGCCCATCAGAAAAGGACATGGGGCATTGGTCAACAGCAGGCTGAACATGAGTCACCAGTGTACTCAGGCAGCCAAGAAGGCCAACAGCTTCCTGGACTGTATCAGGAATAGTGTGGTCAGCAGGAGTAAGGAAGTGATTGTGCCCCTGTACTCGGCACTGGTGAGGCCGCACCTCGAGTCCTGTGTTCAGTTTTGAGCCCCTCACTAAGAGAAGGACATGGAGGTGCCGGAGGGTGTCCAGAGAAGGGCAACGAAGCTGGTGAAGGGCCTGGAGAACAAGTCTCATGAGGAGCAGCTGAGGAAACTAGGAGTGTATAGTCTGGAGAAGAGGAGGCTGAGGGGAGACCTTATCACTCTCTACAACTGCTTGAAGGGAAATTGTAGAGAGGTGGGCATTGGTCTCTTCTCCCAAATAACAAGTAATAGGACAAGAGGGAACGGCCTTAAGTTGCACCAGGGGAGGTTTAGGTTGGATATTAGGAAAAAATCTTCACTCAAAGGGTTGTCAAGCATTACGACAGGCTGCCCAGAGAAGTGGTGGAGTCACCATCCCTGGAGGTATTCAAAGGACATGTAGATGTGGTACTTGGGGACATGCTTTAGTGGTGAACTTGGCAGTGATAGGTTTACAGTTGGACTAGATGATCATAATGGTCTTTTCCAACCAAACTATTTCTATGATTCTGTGATAATTAAACCATAATCTAGGTACTGTAGGGGAGCCACTGCTTTTTTCAAGCAATTGGATTATTTTCTTATCTTGTAAGATATTTCCATTATTTTAACATTTTCCATGGATTCAAGAGAGTTAAAAATAATGAAAAATTATGTTTTGAAAGTAAGAAATATTATATTAAGAAAATACAAGGTTCTTGTTCTAAAGAAAACTGTTAAAACCTATATGCCAAAATCCCATTAAGACTATAGTCATAGTAATGAGTAGCCTTCTAGAATAACAGCTCTGATAAGCCATCTTTTTTTCCTGGTAACTGTTGTTTTAGGCCTAACCTAAATTTATCGGTGGTAAGACTATTCAGGTTGTAGCTACCCTTCTTCCCCCTGTGGGACTGTATAATATTCCTTTCTATGTTTACAGATAATGGTTACTTTTCTAAAAAATTTATATATTAAAATGTGTTCTCTAACACTATCTGTTAAAATTCACGTGTATTAAGGCCTGTCAAGACACTTTCCATTAATTTTCTGTTACTGATTTATAAGAGATATATTAAAATCTGTATTTTCTAGGAAAAATAAACCCATTTTAACCAAACTCACCTCACCCAGCAACTCCAACCAGGGAGCAGGGAAAGCTGGAGATCTGCCAGGGCAGCCAGGAGTCCAGCTTACCAGGCAAGCCCATAGCAATGAGATGCCTCCAATGTCAATGAGGTAGTTCAAGTCAGGAGCAGATCCAAATAACAATAAGCAAGTTCTGAAAAAGTCCAGTACAAATCCATAGTAATGCACCAGATCTGGGATGAAGGCAGGCTATGGGGCTGAGACAAGGTTGGGGAATACTTGACCAGCACTGGTATGGCTACAACGCTGCTGCAATATAGCCTTAGTTGGGAGCCAAATATGAGAGCTCAGCTCAAAAACAGTGTCACACTTAGAGTCTTGTTAATGGGCAAGGGAAGTAGATCCCCCATGAACACACACACACACACACATATATATATATATACACATATATGCAAAGCCAAGCATTTATTATTAGTGTAAAGGAAATCTTAATGTAATTCAAAGGTCATCACTACTGCAGGCCTAATTTTACAAATGAAACAAACGTTATCAAAGAAAAACATTAAAAATGCAGT
This sequence comes from Antrostomus carolinensis, assembly GCF_000700745.2. NCBI lineage: Eukaryota > Metazoa > Chordata > Aves > Caprimulgiformes > Caprimulgidae > Antrostomus > Antrostomus carolinensis. Next base: position 14,662 of record NW_010292088.1, read on the forward strand.
TAGAGTACTTATATACAATTTTTATTATATTACTGCTGCTGATGTAATATACATGCTGAGTTTCTATCCCTTTTCCTCCTGTTACACTTATCCTTCCACTACTCCTCTGAGTCCTCATGTTTGTGTTTTCACTTTGGTCATGGCTCAGGGGTGTGGGAGGGTGTTATGGCAAGTTGTCAGTATTTGGAGTCCTTCACAGGGAAGCATATGGTGTTCATGATTATTTCTTCTTCCTCTCCTGTTTTTCCCCTTGTACATACACACACACAGTTTGTGAACATGCATTTACATCTTCCTCTGTTTCCATTGGTTTCTCTACAGATTACATCCAGAGTTAGTGTATTTGATTTTTTTACTTATGTAAGATAGTATTGATACTATTTCTTTGTTACCTTCGTTAGTCCTAAACCAGTTTTGAGGATCTCCAGGGTTTGTTTTTTTTCTTTTTTTAACTAACCATTAGTGAGCAGTGTATAGTTGTGGGTTCCCCCATACCAAACCTGTGCCCCATCTCTTAATATCCTATGCCTGTACTCCTCAACACCACATCCCATGTCTGTTTTTCAAGGCCTCTGTTATCATACTCAGCCTGTATCTCTACACTGCATCATTCTGCAAGGGTCATAAATATTTCATTCTGCCTAGAAGAAGTGCTTGTTACTGCTACCTCTATAAAACTATAGTTATACCACATCAAGAAAAAAATAGGTAAAACAAATCAGACACAGACACTTGGCCAATTGCAGAAATTACTGTCATAGTTAAACCAAGCAAAATGAAATTACAGGATAAGAAATACTAAGAGCAGACCTCACAAGTCTCAGTCTGGAGGCCTTGCAAATTCATACAAAGCTTGTTCACTGTTAGTAGCAATAACAATCCAAAGTTACGGCAGCTCCCATATGCTAAAGGATGGGCTTTTAGCATACAGCCACTGACCTGGTATAAAGCAGGGAGCTGCCTCCATCTGAGGCCCAGCAGCCAGATTAGCAGAATGAGGAGGAAGGGGATGTGTTCAAGGCCCTGAAATGGAAGGGTTTGTTTCTGTTTTCAGGTGATCCAGATCTCATAGGGACGTTTATTCTTAAGATTTCAACCAATGGGAAAAAAATGAGAAAGCAGAATTATTTACTAATCAGTCCATTTTGGGGGGAGTGGGAGGGAGGAAAACCCTTTCAACCTCATCACCTAAGAGATTATGTTTAAACAAGCACAAAACCTGACATTAATTCAATCAAGAAATATGCTATAACAAGCCTAATTTCCTTTGACTGATGAGGTTACTGCTCTGGTAGCAAGGTAGTATGTATTACAAATTACAAAAGCTTTTTGTACAGTCCTGTATAATATTCTCATAAGCAAAATAAAGAAAAATGATGGAGATGAAGCCATGGATGGCAGAGCCCTTACCTGAATGAAAAGGAGAGAATATTAAAATGAGCTCTCTTATGATGTCTCCTGAGCTTGAGTCTTACAACCTACATAATGGACTAGATACTTAATAAACCATACTTGTGACACTGTAATGGTAGGGGTAGTGAATTCTTTTGGAATGGATCACATTCTAAATAGGGACCATTTTGAATTTGAGAAAATACTTCGACTTTGGAAAGTTAAAATGACTCATGAAGTCAGGCAACAACATGAGTTTTTAAAGAAGTTAACGCAAAAAGATGACAAGACATCCAAAATGGGGTAACATATACTTGGGAAATAGTTCATTCTACTTAGCATTGGTAGGTTTCATCTGGAATATTTTGGGATGCCACATTGTCAGAATAATTCATCATATTGAAGGAAGTCAAAAGGAGAACAACAGAGGGGAAGACACTTGGAAAACATGAACAATAAGACAATAAAATGCCAATTTTAGTAAGAAAATATAAGGTTTGTAGTAACTGAAAACATATGGTGGGCTTTAGGTACTTAAACATTGATGTCTAGAGCCAATTTAAGCAGCCCACATATCCTGCTTAACTTCCAATAGCTGTCTCAAAAAGACATGGGTCCCCCGTAAGTCCAGTGTCATATCTGTTAACTTTGCCAGGAAATCCAAAGTGCTTTAGAGGATCTGAAATGACATGATATCTGTAATTTGGACACCCAAATGTCTCTTCAGTTGTTCAAAAAATACATAAAGAATACAAAAAATCTGAAGTAGTTTGCAGCTACACAGACTTCAATGACCAATATAACAAAGTTAAAGCTATGGAACGAGTTTAGAGTCAGTGCTTCTGGAATTCCATTTAACAGAGGTTTGTTCGGTTTTTTGTTGGATTGCTTTTTGGTTTTGTTTTTGCCTGTTTTAGTTTTTGCCTTTAAAAAAAAAAAAAGTCTTTAAACAAACATCTTTTAGTAGTCCAACTAATCTTTCAGTTGTTCAAGTACCCTTAATAAAACAGGTACCCAGAAAAGAACAACTAATTTAGTAATATATTGCAGGTTTTCTATTCATGTTAGTCTGTGATTTCTATCTAGAAATTAATCTCATGTAACTGACTGATTAAACTATAGCTTATTATTATTTTCCTTGCCATCTCATGACAAAGACTGTTGAGCTTCCAGCTTTAGGATTGGAATGAAATATTCCTTCCAAAATTTTTTTCTAAAATTAAGTAGGAAATAGCATGTAGTACACACCTGACAAGCATCATACTTAAAAATGCTACCCTGCTGAGGAAAAAACAATTCGTATTTTAAAATATATACTGCTGATTGTTTAGCAAGAGTAGGATTTAAGTAGCAAGCTTTAAACCTAAACCTTCTCTACATGTATGTCCAATTATGCTGAGAACAGAAGAGAATCGGGTGTTCCATAAATAAATACACTTAAAGAGAGAGGAATACAAAACAAGGGCAGGGGGGAGGGAGAAGCAAAACAAAATAAATTGAGCTTCCTGTGGTTTCAGGTAATCATTCTTCCAGTGCTTTTCATTATTCTTATCAGGGAGCAGAGCCCCAAATATTGCTGCAACAGCTTTTGTTCAGGTGGTAATTTAGTCTTCATTTCAAATTAGTGGCATCTGGGTGCAATAACTCTTCAGGTAAGTTTTCCCGAAATGTCTGTTACAGCTGTTGCTTTAGCATTACTTGACACAAAAGTTGTGGTACAGAGAGTGTGGGGTTGTTCATGTGTTTGCAAATTAAGACATTGCTAAATTAATTTTAATTTGTAAATTAAATTTTAATTTCAATAATTTCACAGATTATGAAACTGCCTTAGTAGTGAAAAGATCTAAACTAAACAGAGCTAGGAGATCAGGGGAAAATCTGATTGAAATGCTTCAGTGTTTTGTTAGTAGCACTGTGTATAGTCTACACTATCTGTGGGTTAGGGAATGCTGGGATAAATTTGCCTGTGGTCTTCCATGGCACTTAGCTAAATGTTGACTGAATTGAATGATTACTCTCTCCAGAGGTCTTCTGTGGAAATGAGCACAGTACTTATACAAGGAGAAGGTTTTGTTGTTTTTTTTCTTACTGACTTTATCAAAAAGATTTATGTCAGAATATATAGGAAAATGCTCTGTCGTTGATGAGTATTGTACATGTAATAATGCTGTGAAATTGTCTTATTAATATATTAAGCTACTAAGAGGCCCTCAGAAAAACACCCGTGTGTCCTCTGGGGAACACAGTTGTGATACCCGTCTCAACAGTCTGGATGAGAGGTTTATCAGTAAGCAGACTTTTATAGAGAAAAGTCAAAATACCTTGTAGAGAATGACTTCAAAATACAGAGAAAACTTCAGAACTGAACATGTCCTCAGAAACAAAATCTGCAAGATCAGGCACCAAATCAAACCTGCATATAACAGTGCAATGTATGCAAAGGTATTACTACGTATAAACATGGAAATTACTGACATGCAATTAAACAATCGGCATACACCAGAATAAGCTTGCAGAAAAAACATGCTAATATTCTCTTAGTGATGATTAAGTTTTCACGTAATCATCAGTTAGAAAACATCTCAAAAAAAACCCCCTCAGTCATCTCACCTCTGTCATCTCAGAATCTGTTCTTAAGATAAATCTAGATTAAAAAAAAAATAAAAATAAAAGAAAAAAAATCAAAACCAGCAACCTTCAAAAGATTAGACTGGAAAATAAAACAACATCATCAGCTCTCTAAAATCACAAACTCTAGAGATAATAGTTTCACGGATCATGATAATTCATCTCATCTTTCTCCTTTAATAGAATTTTGGTATCAACACTTTTCTTTCAGACAGTCTGATTAACATATCTTGTTACATTCACAGCATTTGTTCTAAAACTTGTACTTAGCTTTGAAGACTGCTTTTTCAATTTCTGATAGCAGAAGAGCTTATGGATCCAAAAGCTTGCTTCTTTTCTCAAGCTGTACCCATTGATCTTAAAAAAGATACTATATCTTCCTACAAGGTTTAACTTATTTATATCCTTACACTGTCACAGCTGCAATCAATATAATCGACTTAACGCCTAAGTTATGTTAACATTAAGTGAATGATCATAATGTCTTTTTAATGCATTTAGTTAAAGTTTAAACACTCATTGTTTTCTGAATTTCTGTGCCTCCAGTAGTTCTAAGATTTCTATTCCTGTTATGTTTACTATATTAGTCAATATTTTTAATATATTAATCTTCCCAAGACCCTTTTTAGAAAACAAAGTGCTGATTTTATGGGTTTAAATCAATGATACATTAAATATATCAGTGTTTTGCTTGAGTTTACCTAAGAAGCCTCTATAGACAAAAGCAAAATGTGAGGCTCCTAAAACCTAGATCATTCTTCTAACTTTTAGAAATATAGTTTTATTCACTTATAAATGTGGATAAAAAAGAAAAAAAAAATCCATCTTATGTTAAAGAAATATGTTTTTCTAGTGTGGTAGGTATTCTGACTCAAACCTACAGCTCATTTTAAATTGTAAGGTATATCAAGACCTCACTTTAGGTTAAAATAATGTGGCACAGTTGAATTAGACTGCTCTAATTCCTAACGGATCCTTGGCCATGATTCTTCTAATAAAAATAGCTAAATTAGGACAAGGATTTGTTTTTGCTCAGAATTTCAGTTGCTCTGTCTGACTTTGTGCCACTTTTGGGAAGCAAGGTATACACAAATAGCTCAACTTTGCTCCTATATACAAATGCAAAGTTCCTTGTAAATTCACATTTCTCAGCCAGAACTGAAAATCTAAAACTGTATCAAAGAGGTTTTCTTTTTTTAATATAAATGAACTTCACCTATCTATGAGTTTACCTATTAAGTAACCACAGTAAGACCTAAAAAAATAGAAAACTAATTAATTTAGTTAAATAAGAAAAATACAAAGAAAATATTGCATTGTACAAGTTGCAAATCCCAAGCTGATAGTCCAAGCAATGTTTCCGCAGAGAATGTATATCAGAGGTAGCAACTACTCCAGAATGAATAATTCTTTGACAGATTAGCATGCTAGCTAGGCCTCTTTTTTAACCCCCGCACTCTAGGTTCCTTATTGGTTCATAAATCTTGATGGGACTTGTAAATCTTCTCATATTTTCATTAGTTGTGACCATATTGACAGCAAAATTATCCATCACGACCAGCAGATGACTATGCAACAACTCAGTGTAAGAATGATGCAAATACAAAAAGTCAAAATAAAACCAAGTAACTGTAGGACTTATCTCTACAAAGCTCTGTATTTCAAAACAGCCCTATGCAACTGTCATTTTAAAATAATAATTAACAGAAAAATAATATTCACAGCTCTTAAGTAACTAAAAATTATGAATCTGATTTTTTCCACTGATGTTATAGTCAGCTAATGAAGTAAAGATGAAACTTTGCAATTTATGTCTTAGGTCAAGCCATAACATTTCCTGAATTATTTGACTGAATGGGAAATAATAATAAACATCTGATTTGGGGATTGACTTTTTTTTTTTTTTTAATACAGGATAAATTAACTAGAACTTTCTATTTTGATGAGTTTTGTAGTTCAGTGGTTGATGCTTTACATCAGATTAATAAGGATACTATTAACAGCTTTAAAGCAATGGTGATGAAGTAATGCTTCTGAAAGATGCAGGTTTTAAAAATAATCTAGAAAAATCACAAAAATTGGTTTAATAGTCCTTTCTTTCCTCCTTTCATACCTCAGAACCCATTGCTGCAAATCTCTCGGTAACTCGTTACCACTTCCCTAAATAGAAACATTCACCAAGCTAATGGCATATGTTTTTTCTGCTTCAACATTCCTGAAATACAAAGTTATCCAAAGATTGCTAGTCAGAAATTCTCCTTCTTATAAAACATAACTTAAGGGGATAAAGCATTGGAGTTTAGTATTGAGGATTTCTGTCTGCAACTTGAAATTGTTTATCTTTCATTTTCAGCAAAATTATAACTTCCTTATTCCAGATGGTCAGTTATAGAACTTAATTTACAACAACAGTTATATTGCCATGTTAATTAAGCATAGGAAGTTTGTCTTTAAAAGGGCATTTTGTGCTGGTTTTCCTCCTTATTCTATGTTTTTTTGGTTAAAAAAAAAAAAAACAAAAAAAACGGTGAAATTGTTTCCATTGCAATCAGAGAGTTTTTGAACCAGGGCCACTTATGCAAATGAAACAAAACTGAGTGAGCCATTTGCAATGCATAATTTAGCTAAAAATGTTAACCTCTCCTTCTGTTCAAGGCTTATCCACAAGCAGATCACACGTTCCTTGAATTTATTTCTATTTAGACATGCTTTCTGGGAAAAAAATAATTACTCTAGTGGCTTTACAATCACAATTATTCATGAGTATTTGGTAACATTTATTTATAGTTGTGTCTGGTAGTAAGTACAGATTTAGTTATTATTTCTATTTCTAACTCAAATAATGAAGTGTAAAATATTTGCAGATAAAATTCTGTAACATTTTCTTTAAAGAGACAGTATGACCTGTTTATCTTATTTTTAATATTCTTAATATTTTCAGAACCAGATGACAATTGTTCGGTTTGATACTATGAAGAGATTCCAGAAAGAGGATTTTTCAAACTGCCTGTACTTTAAGCCTTCATATTTCCACAACAATTGAAACATATGATCTAATTCTGTTTAAAATTATATATCTAGCTTGCCTTTGTGAGAGGTCATAAAGACAGAATTGTAAACATATTGTTATCTATGGACCCTTTGCATGTGGAGGAAAACTTGCTGACTATGCACAGACCTCACTGGGATCCCTGTGACCATGTTAGCACACTGTAAATGTTAACATCATAGAGTCTATCTCTCAGCTTTGATTTCTAACAGATTGGGCAGCATGGTGGTGCAATCTCCTGTTGTTTGGTTTGTAAGACTCAGTGAGCTTGCATCTGTTCATGTCATGAAGAAAGTGTAGCTCATCTGCAAAAAAGGTGCCAGATATACTTGCAGCTCAGTTTCTCATATAGGAGACTACATTGTTTGGACAAGAAGAAATTATGTTTTCTTAGTTGTCTTCCATAAATTCAGGAAACAAGTGCAGCTCTGTAGGTAGGACTTTGGCATATTAGAAGAGTGATACTTTCTTATCATAATAATAGCTGCAGAAGACCAAAGAGAAACAATTATTCTTAGTAAATTATAAACATATTTTGCCATAGAATGTTTGTAATTAGCTGATATCATGTGATTTTTGAATAAGCAGTGTCCTAAGCTTATGAGTATTTAACTGCAAGGAAGGAATGTAAATATTCTAATATGTTTATTGGCATGAAAATTGTAGTGCTAATAAAGCTAACAGTTTATAAAAGAAATAAAACAACACAATAATAGAAACGCCAATTAGAGCAAGACAATTATGTAGATTGTTCTCAACATAATTTACTAAACAACATAAGACATTGATTGGCTGTTACCCATAAGCAATAAATAATTATCATAGAAAGTTTTAAATAGAAAAAATGGAACTACATTATAAGCACCCATTTTAGATATTTTTTTTTTTTTAATTTTTTTTTCAGTAAGGGTGGAATATTTCTGCTGCAGCTCACTCAGCGTCCTGTTCCCCAACTGGTATTCCCTTGGGTTCCAGTCTGTGTTACACCAACAATGCTTAAATTATGAAGAGGTGAATGTGCTAAAATAAATAAATAAATAAAACAAATTAAGCTTATTTTATATTTGTTAGACTAAGCCTTTTGGATTTATTGTATTCCATTAAAAATATTTTTAATCTCCAAAATTTATTATGTATGTTCTCCCAAATGGAATTAACCATCTTACCAAGGCCAACATCAGTCATTGCCAGATGATTTTATTTCTTAGTAATTGATTGGTTTACCCACAGAAGCATGTTCTCCTGCTGTCTAATGCAAGAACAGGAAAGATTCTAATAACATGTGCCTTGAAATGCCACAAAGCATACAGATTTTAGACCTCACTTCTGGTTTTCTCATATTTTCATATATAACATCTGACATGCTCTTTAATACACATATATGTGTACTTATTCAGCCCTCCTTTCTGTCAGGAATAATCCCCATCCCTTGGGAATGCACTGAGAATAATTTCCTAGCTCTAGGAAGCTAAAAGAGTTCTACTTGGCAAACCACAGCAGTGCTTCCCTTCAAATGTTTGAATGAACTGTCAGAGAATCTAGTTTTCCTCTGCAATAAAACATGTATGATCAGTTGATTCTTACAGATTCAGGACTGGAGAACACAGACTGAATGGGAATAAAAAGAAGCAGGGGGGAGCAGGGACGTGTCCTGTACAAGAGGTGTTTCCTGGAAAAAAAAAATCTCAATTTGAGCTGAGGACTGAATGTTAAATGAATTTAGAGTTTTACTTTAAGGAAAATTTAGAAGATTACTTCTACTGGGGGGTAAAGAACTGAACAAACTAATTCAGTTCCTGTGGTAAGACTCATAAGAATTGACTGCATTCTGTATTAACTTAATGAATTGATTGCTGAATGTATTTATTCGATGGTCTGTGATTTAATTCAGTCCCACATCTGAGCTTGATTTTCTAATTATAATACCTAATTTCTTGGATTAGTAATTGACAGTGGTTTGGATTTATGGTGATTGCCTTACCTTTTTGTTTACTTTTTTATTTTTTAGTTTTTTATAAAACCTGCAAAGATATAGAAAAGCAGACTGAGTGAGAAATTAGTAACTCATAATGGCAGTCTTAAAAAATCACTTAAGTACATTATTTTGCCTAATCAAGTAATTGATTCTTTCTCTGAAACCCACAAACTAATTTCCAAGTAGAAAGACATGGGTGAAAAGAATGCCAGAGTTTTGCCAAGGTTATCTGTGACTGTAAGCTGCATATTTCCTTGTGCCCGTTATATTATACCAGTTCCACTTCCCATGTAGGCTAGCAAATTTTTAAATAAGAATACCCTATACACATATGAACTTGAGCACAGTAGTCATAAAAGGTGTGAAAACCAAGACCGTATTAACTCAGTTCCCACAAAAAGAAGAAAGAATGTATTTAAATACTTACGAGTTGTAAACACAACAGCATCATGAACATAGTAGAAACCATCTATAAATCAGAGTTAATATTTTTACATTATTTGCCTGTTGCAACTTGCATGAAAATAATGTAAAAAGAAGAAACAAAGTTATGCAAGTTTTCTTCTCTACTCTGTTAGAATGCTTTATTAATATTTAAATAACATAAAAGTTTGCCTTCAGATTTTTCCAGAAATTCTTTTTTTTTTTTGTATAAAATCTTGTATGGCAGTAAGAAGTATCAGAGCTAAAAACATAGTTAAAAGCTTCATACTTGAATTGTCAATTTGTTCTTTTGTGCAGAGATTGAATTTAAGAGTCCATACTTTTTGTCAGTGATGTTGACAAAACTGACATATAAATGAAACAACTTAGAGGTGAGATCCTGTATGCATTTGACAAGCTATAATGGAATTGTTTGCAAAGTTTTATTGAAATCCCTGCTTCCATTTATCTTTGTTAGCACAGCTACAGAAAACTGTGATATAATATTCCTGTATAAATTGAACTAACTACAACAAGGAGAGAAAAAGAGAACAGCATGTCTTATTCTATGGAAAAATGGTTTTGTAGGAAAATATACATTATTACTTTGACTTTTATAACAATTGTTTTGGGTCCATTTCTTTAAGAATGACTAAAACTTGCAAGAATCTATAATCAAGGATGTTGAATAATTTCCTTTCTCTCTTTTATCAGGAAGAGGATTTCCATTCATTAGTGAACTTTAACCCAAATGCTTTTTCTTAACAATGGACAGGGTAGATTATCATTCCGAAGTGCTTTGTTCCCTTTTCCTATACGATGCATGATGAAAAAGTTCAGAGCAGTCTAAACTGTTTGCTGAACAAGGGACTAAGTTCATACAAGATGCTAAGCACTAATTCTTAATCCACCGAAACGTTTAACATGCATAAAGATAAACATGCAATAGGCCTCCAAAGTCAACAGAAAGAAAATACTTCCATCCTTAGGTCCACAACAAAAAAGCTAACTGGGAAAAACCAGGAAGAAAGTTTGATCTTTAATTCAATTCTATTTTCAAATGCATATTATATATTGGTTTTCACAAGACTCCAAATGTTCCTGTGACTTTGCAGTTACGGGCCAACTTCAAAAATACCATAAAACATGAATGGTATTACAGTAGTGATATGAATGTGTAAGTACAGCAAAAACAGCTGAAAGGGGGAAAAAAAACATCTTGGAGAGTTTATACAAGTTTTCTGAGAAATGGGAAACAAATTGTTTCTGCTCATTTGAAGTCTAACTGCGAGAATATTTATGTATCTCTCTTTCATGATGATGCAAACTAAATGATACAGGAAATCAAAATATACAAAATGTGCCAGTACATATTAAACTATTCCATGATTCAGCTGAAGTTTCTAATATATCTCGAAGTTTAAGATAACTATGGTTAAAGAATACATTGCAGCAGTGAACTGAACATCCTTTTCAGGAGAGAGAATATCCCAAGTCAGTGAGTTTTTCACAACCCATTACTGTCTGCTGTCCACTACCTTACACTACCTTCTCCCCAAATTTAAACCTCTACATTCCTGAAGAAAATGACTCATGCCTTGACATTAGTCTAAATTATTTAATTTTCTGAAATTGGCTCATTTAAAATCCATTTAATATTTAAATTGTGTTCGTTATTTTTCAGAAAATTAAGATCTGCATGCTTACATGAAAATCATGCAGTGGTGTGGGATGTTCATCGTAAAATGTCATAGTGTGGATAAAATCTTACCTAAATGGCGAGAAAGACAAACGAAGATGAGCAAAAGATAATTATTTTTTCAGAAAACATATAACAATTTCTGAAGATGAAAGTTTTAATGATCCATTTCACTCTGCTAAAGTCAAACTAGATAAAAAAACTATGTTAAAGAAAATCAATATTTATATTTTTGAGTTTTTTTAGAAACAGACAAATATTTTCTTAAAGCTCTATGCACAAAACAATTTGCTAAACACATTTTATTCTTCTGTAATACAGAAGAATAAATTATATTTCATTGTTTAATTTTCAAACCATTCAACAAAATTGCTTTTCGATTAATCAGTCTGTTCATGTTAATAAAGGTATGTGACAAATCCTAAATCCTATCATCCTTTGTGGCTAATCAGCTGCATGCTTAATATTTTCCCTTCAGAATTTTCTAGTTCTGTTTCTATCCAGTCTTGCTTCATAACATTGTGCTTCATGACAAAAGCTCCTATGTAAGTAAAAATACAGCACCTTCAACACAGGAGGCTACGACATTTAAGATTAAAATAGAAAGAGGAAGATGTATGTCCTTTTAAATAAAACTTCTAAATTCAGAGCTGTTCATCTGAGTTTGGGTGAGAGGCTTCCATTGGATGGAGCAGGAAGAATTTTTTTTTCTTTTTTTCCCTAAATTAACATTTTAAAATTATTTTCTTAAATGGTTTTGGACAAATGAAGGGAAAATAAAAATACAGAAGCCTAAAAAAAAAGCAAAAAATTCAGGTAATATTTATGAACACAAAACAATTTTTTTTTTAAAAAAAAAAGGGTATTAAAAAATATTTCATCATTTCTCCACATTAATTCAGTCCTAAAATCTGGGTTGGCTATGTCACTGACAGCACAGAGAGGGATTTTCAGAAAGTAAACACATGTTTATCCTTTTATCTTTCTTTAAATGCACCAGAAATAAAAATGCATTTTCTGTCTCTGTGCTTTGATTTCCACAATAGCTACTGTTTGAAAAAAAGGATTGATATGAAATCACTGCTCAAAAAGCTTCTGGTAAATCCCCTGTACCTGAAAGACTTGCTCTCCCTCACTCTCTGTACAGAACTGATAGGTGCCAGAACAACCATGGTTACTGGAAACCCAGCTCCTTAGTAATCAAAGGGAGTTTTCCCACAGGTTTTGACGAGGCCAAGATTCCATCTTATAAATAAAGTAAAACATTTATGAAAACCTTTAGAAATTTCAACTCTTCTACATGCTTTTGGGATCCTGAAAAGTCCCAAAATGTGCACAGCAGG
>NW_010292088.1:27185-46699 GCF_000700745.2 Antrostomus carolinensis
CAGGAATTCAGCTCTCTTTATTAGAAAGATCTTGTATCTGTTTACTTTTATAAAATGCCAGATACACCTGAATTTTCTTTTAGGTATTTGCTTCTTCTGACTGCTACTGTCTCCTGTTGTGTTATGCTTTTCTTCAGAAGACACTTACTACTGAATAACTTAAGTATTTGAATATCAGCTTGACATGAGCTTTATATTTTTAAGACATGATTTCTATAATATTTATAAGTACTTTCATCAAGACAGCAGTGCTCCATTGCAGGGGATCATTCATTACTATGCTCACAAAGTAACACTGAAAAAATGTATAAAAGATTTATCCCAGGATTGATACATCCAGTTAGGAGTCTGGAGAAACAAAATTTCTCCTGCTGTGAGACGAGAAGAGCGCAACTTAGACACTGTATATGATTTGAAATGCCTTGCTGTGCCGGTTGTGCATCCAGCTTGCCTGAACTTTTTGAGTGATTGTGCTGGTATGGGTGTGTTTCCTATAGTCACAGATGATGCAGAGGCAGAAAAAAAGACCAAAAAACAAAACAACAAACTTCAGAATTTTGTACAATGATAGGCCTGATTCTTAAAATTAGTACATTTTCTCAGGCCACTTTACCCCCACTTTACTATGCTAGTCTATCCCAGACTGCAGCAAAGAGTACACTTTCTAACTAGTCCTTCACCTCAGAGCTTTTTCACATTTATAAGCACGTATGAAAGTTATTTAAAATGTAGATCCAACTCAGTAATAGTGGATTGGATTTTTTCCTACTTACTTCAGCAGAAATAGGATTTTCACTCATTATACTTTTTGATAAATCTAAGTAGAGTTTTCAAAAGCTGCATTACAGAGCAATAAATCTTTGTACTTAAAGATCACTTAGAAATTGTCTTGCTAGTATATATATAAATATATTAGAAGTTTGCCTTTAAGTATAATACTTGTTAATAAATCAAATATGTTTTAATAGGTTTTTTCATTCAAACTTAAATTATTTTTTTTTAGGAAGGCTGTCTCTGTAGCAATTAATGTCACTGATAACAAACCAAAAAGCTACTTTGAGGAAAGTGATTCTAGTTTTCATCTAAAATAATGTTCATGTCCAGCATGTTTCTGAAGCTATTATCCTCAGAATTATTTAAAATGTGGGCTGCTGAATTTATGACTCATTGTTCAAAAAATTGTTACTTAAACCTTAGTCTTCCACATTACCAATAGCACTATTGAATCTCTCTTTTTTATGTTCTTTTCTACAGGATTTTAGCTAACTAATGGAATTACAGCTTAACACTACCCTCAGCTTCAGCAGTGCAGTAGGGAATCTAGTCTGATTGAGTAGAGATTTATCCCTTATACCCTATGACTTCCTATTATCTTGTTTTGGCATTAGGCAAAAGGTGCTCCTGGGTAAAACTAATTCAAGCAGTTGAGAATTCAATTTATGTCAGTATCCTCTTTCAGTCTACATTCACAGATACAAGCCACTGTGCTAGAAATATCAACTGCATCTTCTCCAAAATCTTCGGCTAGATAATCATCATCATCTTTATTAACACTGGAAGCTTAATTTTAAAATGGGGTGCAAGAAAGATTAAAATAATTTTGCGGGACTATTTGTATTGTTGGCTGAAGCATTAAAACTTCAATAAAAATTGACTAATGTATTTATGGGGGGGGGAGGAAGCTCCTATTTTAGCTCTCCTTTTGCTCATTATATTTGAAGTTCACATTAACCTTAACAATGCTATCAGACAATTTTTTGATGGGATGAAATATCCCTCTAACAGAAAAGGCTAGATTTAGAGATGATGAATCCCATGGAAAGTGTTAGCAGCAAAAGTCTGACAGAACTAATACATCAACAGATTCAGTACAGCAGAGGGAGTGCCTGATTGGCATACAAAATTCAGGGAGATCTTTATCAGCATTATATCCTTCTCCCAACATCTTCTGTTACATTACATTTTCTTCTCCCTCTACAAAAACATCTCAGGAGCCTTGCACAAACCTACTGTAAAACCAGAAAGTACCAAAATCTGTAAGAAAAACTCTGACAAAATCAGACTTCTCTTTTAAGTGCAGATACCTATAACGTCAAGCTGACACCTCGAAGAGTAACAGGCAAGAAAGTTTCCATAACTTTATCTGTGAAACTGAACCAATATTTAGGGCATAAGGTACTTTCTGATTTTGTTTGTTGTTCTTAACCTTTGACACGTTGTTTCTCTGTATATTGGCTGTTATGTACCTATTCTGAGACAGCACATGTGTTACAGCCACTCGCTCCAGCTGGATTGACCTTCTGTGTCTTGATGACCACCCATTGAATTTTTTGTGATAATTATGACAGGAAAGCCACCGTCAACACAGAATAAGCTCATACAGAAACAAGCAAATTACTTTATTGTGATAACTGAAATGGAATGGCAGTAGAAAAGGCAAGGTTGGGCACTTGGGAAGCAGAAAGACAGAAGTCTTCTAACTGTTCAGAAATGATGGAAACAAGTCAGAAGGAAAAAACACATGTCATTCTGTCTGCAGGATGAACTGAACTCCAGTTTAGTAGCTTGAATTGGTACCTTAAGAAGATGAACTTAGGAGGTTGCATCAAAGCTGAAATTATTCTTATTTCTTAAAAAAAAAAAAAAAGATTTAATTAAGATTTAAAATCCCTTGTTTGAATGTCGTAGAACATAATTAAATTCTTGAGGCTTTATGTTTAGTTTTTCTAAATTACAAAAGCACAGCAAGGCAAGTGATGCATCAGTGGAGAATTAAGGTATTTTCAAGGAGCAGAGCACAATTTACCATACTGAGACATATTGTCTCAAAGATATAATTTTCCACTTGAAACTCAAGGTTTATCCCAGAGAGATTTTCAGTGGTAAAAAGGCTTGTGAGGGTTCTGGTCTGCATTGTCTCTTAAATGACATTGAAACTGCTCTCAAGCTTTTTTCTTTTTTTCTTTTTTCTTTTTTCTTTTTTTTTTGTTGTAATCCCAGACACTGATGATTGTCATTTCACTGTAACTTCTATATATTTTGTTTCAGACAAACTATTTTTAAAGATTGAAAAAAAATATCTAAAAGCATCAGAAATAAAGAAAAAAATATTTTTCAAATGTGGTTAATCACTGCTATTGAGAGAGGAGTGTGAAGACAAATAAAAAAGTTAACCTAATTATACTCTTCTCATAAATTACCAGTGAAGAAGGACTTCCCAAAGGGTGAGAATATTAAAACATACGATTTATTTTCAAGCTAGCTTTTATTTCTATTTTTCTCCTAATGTCTACATCATGTTCTTTTCATTAGAATGGCACTAAAAATTAAACAAGGGCTATTTCTACAGCTTTTATGCTACCATAACAAAGTAGCATGCATTTCCTCTCTGATTAATTTGCGGTTTTGCACATGAACATAAAAGGTTGCTACTGTTTTGTCAAGCATCGAGGTACTGAACATTGGGAATATTTCATCCTGAATCTGTCTTAGTTGGCTTGATCCTCAGCTGTTACAGAGCTACATATAGTACAAGTCAACATGGCAGAGACACAGACTGTTCATAATCCAATAGTGTGGAAAAGGGGTAGGATCTTTATTGAAGCCTTTATTGTGAATTTATTGAAAAAGAAATAACAAAACAAAATCTAGACCAGTCAAACAGAGCTGAAAACTGAAAACTTTGAAAGCCATTTTATGAAGAGTTTATTTCTAAACATTTTTCTCTACCTATTATTCTATTGTAAAGTTTTCAGCTGTGACCTCATTTATTTTGTTAGAGATCAAAAATCATGTACATGAATCTATTCAGGTGCAAAAGTATTATGAAATCTAATCAAGTCTAATTGGTTTCAAAACGGGGTACAGAAACAGATGCAACAAAGACTGCCATCAGCAAACTTTGCTTTTGTACTTTCAAGCACAGTTTCTCTTTCTGTCCTCCATAACTTTATTTTATTAAGTATTTCTATTCTGGTCTTACACTAAACACCATGAACAACTGAAGTGTAGTCTGTGTTAGTGTGAGGAACTTTCAGTTTACCATGGGGCAAGTTCTGCTCAGTGTCAAGGACATAACTAAAGGCAGAGAATGGACTCATTTTATGTTCCATTTCCATGAAAAAATCAAAGTTGTTCAGTAATGAATATCTTTTTCTACCCAAATATCCTATTAATTAGAGAACTGTGCATTACTCTTTTCCTCTAGGACCCCAAACCTCATAAATTTTGGTTCTTTAAGAAAATTAGAGTGGGTTCAAAGTGATCTCAAATTCATTTCTCCCTAATCGGTTAGGTCATTAAGCAACTTTAAACACCTTATGTAACAGCTTTTATGTTAAATAAATTATAATAAGGAATCAATAGTAAAGCTAGCCTGATCAGGGAGAGGATCAAAGCTTTATACATAGATTATTGGCTGAATGTCCTTGGAGTGTGATCCCAATGAAATTAAGGGCAGATGCTTAATAGTCTACAAAGTGATTTTTATATTACGAGTACACAGATACATGACCATGTTTTCATACAGGTGCAAGTAAGGTCAAAACTTAAATATGCATGTGTTCTTTACACTTCAAGCTAATTAAATCCTATTCTTTAGTATGTTCAATTTTTTAATGAATTTGTAAACAACAGCATAAACAAAACACTTCCAAACATTTTTTTTTTAAATAACTCTCTTTTTTGATGTTATATAACCTTTCACATAGTCTTCCCTTCACCATTTACATTCTTTAACATATGGTTAAGTAATATCAAGTAAAGTTTCTAATTTTCCATCAGTGCATAAAATAAGGTTTCTTTTCTGGGAAATTAAACAATGTTCAGATTGCTATTTAGTATTTAATACATGTTATAGATGTGCAGATTCACCACTTCTTGTGTGCAAGGAGATAAAAACAGAAGGAAGAGTATTATAGTTCTTTTGTAGAAAAAAATCACACAGGAAATGAAAAATTTTTGCGTAAAGTTACACTCTACTCTGAGTGCAGCTTTCTAAAAGAGCATTTTGGGGTTCAGCTTTTATTATCAGTGATTTGCAGATAATATCTCTTTTGTTTACAAGTGGAAGGATAGTTTATTCTAACTGCCAGTCCAGCTCAATTTATGACCTAAAACCCAAGAAGATTTAGTTTGGTTTGGTTTGATTTTACTTTATTTTATTGTTTTGTTTTCTTATTTTGTTTTAGTATGTTTGGGGGTTTTTTGATTGTTTGTTTGTTTCTGTTTTGTTTTGTTTTGGATTTTTTAATCCTGACTCAGATATCACCAGTAACAAAGCTTCTGTAACTGTATTTTGGCTTCTAAATTGGTTGATGATATGGGAAGCAGAACAGAACAGTCCATTCTTTTCTTCCATAGTCTTCTTTAAAGCAAATAAATCTACTGAAAGCTTTCTTACTAAAAGCAACAGATAGATTCTGAATGCCTAGGAATAAGCATCTTCATAAGGGAACTGATCCTAGAGGGTTCCAAGAAATGTTAACTCCTCACAACTCCCAGCCTTAGTCAACCTTGCTTCCTTGCACCACTTGATAGTATTCTCTTCTGTTCTCAAAATGGGAAAATATCTCATGGGAATTGTTTCTTTGCTGTACCCAAGTAATCAAGCTTCAGAAACAAATGAAAACAACAGAACAAGTGGAAACAGAACAGCTCACTTTCTCTGTAAGTTTATATTTTATTGCTTTTTCACAGTAAACTCTTGTCTCATCACCTGCTATTTTCAATCATCTAGTGGGGAAAGGGCACAACTTCCCATTCAACACCTCCAGTTCACACAGGGACTGGAGTATAGCTATTACTCTGTTTTTCTGCTGTTGTAAAAGCTTGTTCAGTCTTAGTAATGGTTATAACAAAAGAGACATTTTCATTCTGAGTCCAATTGTTTTCCATTTTTGGCTGATTCAACCCCATATTATAAGATCAATGTGCTTAATCATTCTTTCATGTGGATCACAAGTTGTCAGTTTTAACTTTAGAATCAGAAGATTAAGTAATGCTCTCTTAACTGGGCACTGTGGCCAGCCATCTTTATTTTGAGATCCTGCACCTTCTGAGTTTCCCTAAATTGTTGGTCCACTATTTAATTACTGAGCAGTGGCAGTTATGTTTACAGATCTCTGCCTCTCTCCAAAGATAGTTCATTACTCACATATATATAAAAAGGTTTTACTTCATGCATGATGCTAGGGAATCAAGCAAGAGATTTTTTAATATATTATGGTAGGGATAAGACTCTTTAATAGATGTGAAACCACGGTTTCCAAGTGATTAATATAGCATGCCCAGATCAGTGCTATTCAACTTTTAAATTATCATCTATGCCATAATAATTGTCAGCCCTGAGGCTGATCTGCAATCTTAATTAAACTGTTGTGAAGTCAGTTCACAATAATGAATTAATTATCTGTGGTGGTGTCCCTAAATTTCAGAGAAAGAGATCCACTTCACAACTGGCAGGGACTCAGTAGACGTATGTAGATGGTTATCAAGGTTGAGCTGACAGCTAAATAACTTTTTGTGCTGCATATACCCAGTAAGGCCTAGTAACTGCTGCTCTAAATCCAGTCATGCAAAAACGCTTTTATTCTCTCTCTGAACTGAGTTTATGAAGATTCAAACAGCAGATGTTAGTGGATCTTTTTAAAAGTTCTCAACGATGTCTGTCTTGTTTGACAGACAGATTCACATTGGGACTAAACAAGTTTTGAGACTTTCTGTTGACCTTTACAAAGCATGCAGGTATACATGTTATGGTTGGAGACACTGACAATTATTTGTTTTATATCTTAGAGTTTTACTGTACTGAGTGAATCTTAGTAATAGCAGAAAAATAATGTCTAATATATACTACTGTGCAAATACTGGTTTTCAGATAACATCTGTAGAGAGACAAATGATGAACAGATACAAAATCATCTTCTTACACATATAATGCAACAAGAAACAAAACTTTTTGAATTGCTGTTAACTAGAAAGGAGGTCATAAAAATATTTCCCAAATACTGGCACCAGCATAATGTGTTACGTATCAACACTTCTCTTTTCACATTTATAGCTCCTTCTTCCACTTATCCTCAGTCTCAAAAGTTGTTGCAGAACAACAGTTTATACAATTTCATAAGGGAAATAGAACACAATAAATATTGCAATTCTTTTTATCTTGGTCTGAGTTTGATTATCCTCTGCCTAGACAGGTGGCAAAATCAAGTCCTATGAACCTGTGAGGTACAACCTTCCCTTACAGTGCAGTCCCATTCAGTACTTTATCTGTCCATCACCAATGAGAAGTATTGCTGCGCCACTGTATGTAGCCTGAAGTCTCCTTCATGTACCTAGTCCCAGTCCAGGGTGAGTCGGGGTCTCTCTTTCACCCGGAATGTTTAGGTTAAAAATGCCACACTGACCCACCCTGGGAATTGCATGTCGTGTCTTCATTTTACCCTTTTCAGTTTCTTTGCCTCAGTGACATAATGTTCTGTGAGGAACTATATCCTTTTTTTTTTTTTACTCCAAGCCTTCTACCATTTAATTATTGTCTTGTTCTTATATCATGGAACCAGGATAGGAAATGTTGGGGTTTTTTTCATCTATGCTTTTTTGATGGTTCATTATGTTATATAAATTTCTGATTTGTCTTTTTTGCTTTCAGAAAAAAATTCCCAGTCTTTTCATGCTTTTATTAGTTTTTTCTATGCCCTTGAGCATTCTTATTTTCTCTGAGTTCCCTTATTTCTCTCTTTATTTGTTTGTTACAATGATTAGGAAATTCATTCTGTATTTTACAAATTATTTACAAGTATTTGGCAGCCTCTATATTCCCAATTGAAAAGTTTCTTCACTTTTTTTTAATACACTGAGCAGATTATTTTTCTGAAACTGCATAACTGAAGTGATTTATTAATCATTTATATTTTGATATTTTTCATTATAGTCCTTGTAAAACTGTCATCAAACAGCTGAAGAGCAGATCTCCTATGTGAATAGATAAAATATGAATAGATTAAATACATCCTATGAATAATATTAGAGCCAAATGGTGCCTTTTAATGGGACAGACTACTCAGAGATGGAGACATTTTTGAAAATAAGATTCTGTGACCCAAGTAATTTAAAAGTTTGTCAAAACTAAGGTTTTTAAAATTCTTAGATTATAAAAAAGAATAAATATCTTCAGCAACTTATTACAATATATTTAATGGCTGTATAAATTTAGTGTGAATTATTTCAATGCAAAACAAAATTAAGACCTTGAATAGTACACTCATAAGGGACAAATTCTCAAAATTAGATGCTTATATAATGCTTGTTGGATACCAAGGTGGCGGAGGAGGGGGGTGTCAATTAAAATAAATTACAAAGGCATCTAAACAATTTCCAGGACTTTTAGAAAAAGCCCAAAAGTTCAAAGTCATTTAACTGTCTTCAGAAATTTTACCCTTAAAGGAATGGCCTGTTATGCAAAGATGGAGCTCCTTCTACTGAAACTGAAAACATGGGTTTAGGATTGTAATTTTAAGCAGTAATTTAAAAGAGGAAATGTTAAACAATGAATAATTCGATCAGCTTTAGCCACAAAATAATCTTTCCTATCTCGTCTTTCCCTCTCCTTTTTGTTCCTCCAGTGTTTCTCCATAAAACTATAACTCTTCAAAAAAATGAAATGGGGCAGTAGATGTTCAGAGGTGTTATTAATGTTCCTGTCACAGTAGTTTCTTATCCACTGGGAAATTGTTCATTTATGATGAACAAGACCTCAACTATAGATGGAGCTTTGCAAGCTAAAAATATTTCCCTTCTCCATAATAAAGGACTTTGAAATAATATGTTTAAAATGTCATTGAGGGCACTGTACATGACTAATGAGTGACTTGAAAAGAATGAATGCAATGTTTAGCCTTATAATATTATTTATTGACTGGACTTTTACCATATATATTTTTGGTTGACCTTTCCTAAAACATAAGAATTACTCTTTGTCTGTCACCGTATTTATGAGGTTTTGGTGTTAGTGATTAACGGCTAAAGAAAGTAGATAAGTAGATATACCACTAGAGATTTGTTCTCTTTTATTATTATTTTTTAAAGGGGAAATAAGTCACTACTACTAATACTACATCTATGCTAATGACAGTCTGCAGACTCAGAGTTACTTGCAGGTTTCAGTCGTGCTTGCTTTATCACAAACTGGGTATCTGAGAATTTGTTTTTAAACAGAAAACTCGATAATTTCTATGAAGAATATCTTGTGCTTAACATTTCCATTTTATCATTATGATGGTTAAATTTCTGGGCTAATTTCATTTAGACCACAGTCTGATTTATTTAGCAAAACAATTCATAATAAACATTTCACAAGAAAGAAATAAATTAGGATAGTTAGAAATTACATGAATATTTGAGAGGTAAAGGAAAACAAAACCATAACTTTGTTTCCTCCTCTTCATAGAAGCAAGGAAAAGCAGTTCCAATTTTTTTATAATATCTAGGGATTAAAACATATTTGATAACTCAGCAGCAGGTGAAGACTTTATATTTAAATAAGAGTAGATAACACCTAGGAGGAATTGGTGTGATTATGTCTTTCAAATGAGTGATAACTAATGAAACAATCAAATGCTCATGATACAAAACTGGTAATGAAAGTGAGAAGAATGCAACTGCCAAGACCAAAAGATAGTGGAGGAAAATGTGCATCTATACGCACACGTGATTTAAAGAAAGAAAAAATAAATTAAATAGAAGACACCAAAAAGCTTATTTTAATATTTTCTCAGAAGAAAAAGTCAGCTATGTTATTGGACAAACCTGCTTACTGTGTATGAAACTGTAGGAGGAACCTAGTGAAAATACGTAAACTAAGACATAAATTTTGATATCTAATGTTGAGGAGAAAAAAGTATCTCAGGTAAAATCAGTTACATTTTACAAATACTGAGATGGTTAAAAGGCAGAATTAAAAAAACATTGTTTTTTGTGAAATATCCAACTTTTAATGTAAAATTCACCCCTTTGAACTCTGTGTCACTTTTAATTTTTTGTTTATTTTTCTGCTTTTCACACATCCATAAGTAACATCTCTCTGCTTCCAGAAACTCTGATTTTATAGTTGACATTTTTCCTCAATTATTTGGTTCTTGATGGCAGGTATTTTCCTTCTTCCCTTCCATCTGCTTCTCTCTCTTCATCTCCATTTTAATTTCTTCTCCTCACCTCGCCTCTCCTGTCAATGTGTGGGCTTCTACTCTTGCAAAATTGGGATAATTTGATTTAGTCACATCTGCAATGAAAGAGAACTCACATGAACAGTTAGACTGTCTCAGGTGACATGCAATAGCTTTTTAACTTTCAGTAACTTGTTTGTGTCTCTGAGTCTTTATATTTCTTCCTAAGCTTTTCGCTAACATTTTAAAAGTCTATTGGACTTGATATATTGTATTCCTTCTCTTGTTGGAGGTACTTAACCACATACCTAAGTTCATTCCTCAGTAGTCTCACTGAAACTATCAGGACAGTTTATATACCTGAGCTTCAATGAGAACTTTATAAATCTGATTTCTCAGAGGGGCATAGATACCACATCATCTGCTTCATAGTCTCAGAGCTGCCTTTCAGCAACCACATTGCTCTCTTGTCTGCCTCAGTTTCCATGGTGTCTCATTTGTGTTTCTTTCCTAGGGGGCATCTACAAGGCTACATAGCTACCATATCCACTGCTAGACCTCGAAACACCCAATATTTGATTCCCAGAAAAAGCAACTCTTTGCCCTCTTGGCAAGGGTGCTGAGATGCGTTTGTCTACTCAGAACACAGCCAATCTGTGCAGGTGCCTGCATGCCACCATGAGCCACATGCAACTTCTGTGTGTGAGATTAGCATCCAGTGCTTACTCGGCAAGAGGAATTTGAGCCCTCGTTCCCCAGATGCTAACTGGTCTTCTAAGGAGAAGGATTCTCAGAGATAGAGCTGTCCTTATTGCATAAAATACCAGTGTACAAGAGAGGAGAAAAAAAGACTAACTCTGTAGGTTGCTGTTCAAGGCACTTGTCAGGGATATGCAACACAAGTATTCATGTAGTTTGTAGTCCCAGGAAACTAGTGATAGTTAATGCGGAAGTAATATAATTTTCTGTGGAGCCCCTGGAAGAAATATATCTCAGAATGCCCAATGACGTCTGGGTTTTACACAAACACAGCGAAATTAAATTCAAGTTTTGGTTCCAAATCTTTTCCACGTGACAAGCAAATATTGTTTCTTGGGAGTGGTGAGGTTGGGGTTGCTCTTATTTTTTTTATTAATAGAGGGAGACTATGAAAGTATCTTAATGTACAAAAATTCAAACCTTAAAGGGAGGGATCTTTGTGGTAGGCAGGAAGGCAGTTACCTCTGTTTAGAACAGAACTTTGGGAACCTGAGTCGTACTCTTTTTTTTTTCCTGTTTTATACCCAGAACATCTATGAATCTTTTCACAGCCTCTTAGCTTTTACCATGAGATCTTCTTCTGTGTGAGAAGTTTGGTTTGCCAGATGCCCCCTTAACTTAGGATATGCAGTGTTGATTTTACCTTGCCTTAGTACTTTTTTAAGGAAATAATCCAAGGAAACATGGATATAATGTCAGATTAACACAGCCTTAGGTATTATATATCAGAAGAATGACTGACCTGTTCATCTATGCTTATCTAGTGCTCAGTAAATGCAATGTAGTTAAACATAGCTAGATTGGAAAGTAAAGGAGAGTAAGAAGTGTTCTGTACCTGATTTTGGCCAAGAGACATTCTTGGGGACTGTTATCATGGCTCAGCTGACACACAATAATTAAACTGTGAGAACTTCATTGTATGCAAATACTTAAAACACTTTCCAAATCTCTTTGAAAGATCCTGGAAGAATGGTATGTGTCAATACCTCTCTACTCCTTTCCTGTCTCCTCAATATTTCCACTATTAATTTATTCCTCAGTTCAGTGCTGGCCTTACCACTATTACTCTCCTCCACAGCTACAAGATGTGATCCAGATTCTTCTCCTATTGTGTAACACGCCAGAGTATGTGCCTGACTGATTAACAGTATCAGACTCATGTCTTATCTTTCTGTAACTGGACATACTCAGTTGTGAGGATGTAAGGGAATTTAGAGATGTCCTCTATAACCCTGTGAAGATTAATGTACACTGCTGAATCTCTGACTACCGGAGTTCCCACTGAACAGCAAGATGGGAAGAGTAGGATATTGTTTTATCTATGGCCGTGACATTATGTCCTAGTTTCACACACCATGATACAAAGCAGTCATTCTACTCTGAGAGAAGTTACATACAGGGGTGATGTAGATAGACTATCAGAAAGGTAAAAATTATTTGATCAGAAAGAAGCATCCCAAGCCTCTTCCTTAAAAAGGCTGTAGTTTGGCAATTACATTATACAGCTTCATGGAGACTAGCACTTTGCAGGTATGTGCTACCCTGCATGATTCTGAATGTCAGAATTTTTAGTAGTTCTCACCTCCACCTTGTTTCCAGATGTTCTATAAAATTCTGAACATGGTTGTGCAACATATTTATGCTATGATTCCTGACATTTTTCATGATCAGACATAGAGCTGGATTAAAAAACAGTAAATACAATGCTTGCTTGTATTATTTCTCTTAGATGTCAGACTGTCTTCTTCACACCCACTTGCCTCCCCTGTTCTGCTTCTTTTCTTTCTGTGCTGAAAGGCTTTCAGAAAGGCTCCACTTTACTGTTGGTCTTTACTGTCATACGGTTTTTTAACCTGTGGTTTGAGGCTCTCATTTCCATATCTAGAGCCAGCAGAGGAGGTTTCATCTTGAAGTTACTTTAATAATAAAGCAGTGCATTCTTAACAAATAATGAACGTCTTGGAAAGGAAACAAAATTAAAAAAAATAATGGCCTGTTACAGACTGTGTTGGATTTTATGTCCACTCTTACTAGTTTTCATTCCATCATAGATTGGGGGAGGGGTGTATTACTTTGGGTTTAAGTGGAATTTTAGTATTATAGAATTAAAACATTTTCTGATAAGAAAGATTTGTGAAACTAATGCATGAGAGAGAGCACAAGATTAGTAAAGAGGATTTTGTTTCCACAAAAGCCCTAAAAAGACATTTTTTATGTGATTGCACACTGAAAAAAAAAAAGCCTCAGATGCAGTGCAGATAGCTCCAGAGTCTCTATCACACTACCAATACTGAGTTGTCAGAAAGCTGCTCTAATTTTTTTATTTTTTTCTTTCTGTAACATTTTTTAGCATCTTGCAAAAAGGGATTAAAGGGGAAGCAGCTCCGGCTAGCCTTGGAAAAGCTATTTAGCTTGTGTATTGTAGAAACATCTTCAGCAGCTAGTTACTGCCTTTTTATAACACTGCAGTGTATTGGATCAAAGACTAGAACTGCCACCTCCTGTTTACAATGGGATGGAGCAGTCATAGAAATGTCAGGGCTGCTTTCTGCCTCAGTGTGATTGAGAATAAGACTGACAACAGTAGGTTGTTACCAACAAGTTAATTTCTTTTTTTTTTTTTCTGTCGTTCACCTGCAATGTCAATCCAAGTATAGCTAAAATCTTGAACCCAGAAGAGAAAGTGTCTTTTTGTATCCTTTCAAATATTTTTTAATATACTTGTAATACTAGTCACAAATATGCACGTAGTACTATTGTTTCAGGTATAATTTCAAAGGCAAAAGCATGGAGAGACAGGAAAAAAAACCAAACTAAAAATAATCCTTAAAGTGTGTTCTAGATTTTTAATGTAAGTATGCTGAAAAAAGAACTGCTATTAGACTGCACAAACATTATGTCTCCAGGCTTAAAACTTAGAAAGAATACTTTTATAGCTCTACCAGTAACAAATCTGTGTGAGAGAAATCAGTGATTTTCATTTTGCAGTGACAATATGGTGTTTAAGAATATCAATTGACTGATAAGAATATTTCCTTTTAAAGGTGAAGTTACATTCAAAGTATCCAAACAAAGGATGTCATTTTGGGGCTCTCATAGGATAATTGCCATTTGGTGTCCCAGTTTCTAGTTTACACTTCTGATTTCTCTTTCCAGTTTTGAGAAAATGTTTTTGTTGATTATATTCATCAAATAGAGAAGGAGAGCAGAGAGACAACAGACTGCAATTTTCTCCCTGGGCTCAAATATAAACTTTAAGATTCCCTTCACTGATTGTGCCTGTTAATGCCAGTACCTTAGCAGGAAAATGTGCACACACTTTTAAAGATGGCTTTTCAAGAGAAGAAAGAAATACAAGAAAGAAACATAAGCACTCACCACATTTTGGTGACACTAATTTAAGTGTGAGACCTGTGCCTTTCTTCTGTATTGCTTTTGTATTTACCTTAAACAATGTAATTCCTTATCCAATGTAACTGTTCTGGAGGTTTCTGATTCAATGATGGTGGTGATTGTGTACCCATTTCCACCCAAGGGTCTGCATGCTGGATGTGTAATATTTAATGGGCTTAAATTTTGATAAGACTCTTTCAAAAAGGTCTCACAATACTGTAGGTAAAACAAAGAAATGTGAACTATTTGGTACCTTGTACAGATTGGTACATTGAAAAAGAAATTATTTTCAATGCACTGATAAGTAAAGCTTTTGTAGAAATTTTACAAAGTGCATAGGAAGAAGCTTTTCTTTCTTTAAAGTGAGGCTCTGAGCCATAAAAGCAGTACAAATTTGTATTTTTTAGCAACTAGATATTAGCAACTAATTCATATGAAGGCCAAAATTAATATATAAGCTTAAATACTATGCTGGATCAACAATTGCATTTGAATTTCCCTTCCTTACTTTTTGTGCTTTTATGTGAGAAAGCATGCCTTATATTTCTGTAAAGTATTTGAGACTGAAAAGCATACATATTTTTTCTTAAACATTTTTCTCTTTCTGCATTGAGAAACTAGTTAAGTTACTGAAATCTTTTCAATACTCTTTCTAAATTCTTCTTCAAGAATGAAGAGACACAAGATTTTACATTTTAGGTCTGTTAATGGAAACAAGAAATTATGTCAGTAGAGACTAACTGAAGAAAAATCTGGTATTTGAAAACTCAAAATATGAATGGGACTTTGAAATGTAGCTCACTGAAGTCCTAAAGTTTACAGCCTGGTTCAGTTAAACTATCATAACAAAATAGAATTATTATAATAACTACTACCCAGTTAAAACTGTATCTTCTAATTAATTACCTTTTCTCACCGACATCCAGGCTCACACATTTATGCATTAAGATTCAGGCAGTGTTTTTTAATCTTCTTCTTCAAACTTTGATGTCCTTTTATTTGATGAAACAGGAAGCCAAGAGGAACCATTTACTTTATATTTATCAGTGGTACAAAGAACAGTTGCTTCAAATGTTGCATATCAGACCTACTTTAAACAATGTTCTAGTACCTTTCTTGCTGCTACTTCTTGCCTTGTATATTGGTTTTAAATGTCTTCATCTAGTTCTTCTCTATATGTAACTGTTTAAAAGGGTGCCATATAGAAAGCAAAACACTCTAATAGTTACAGGAGCCCTCCACAGCTTTCTCTGCCTCAGGTCCCCATTTGGAAAAATTGTTTATCTTGGTAATGACTCATCTTTCATTAAATTTTGAAAGCATTTCACCACGGAACTGAAAACTATTCTCCAAGGAGAGCAAGTGTGTGTGTGTGTGTGTGTGTGTGTTTTCCTACCATGTAGTGTATAGGTGGCCACTCTGCCACTTTGCTCTTTTCTTCTAGCTGTGATCTGCAAGCCCTATTTTAATAACGTTATCACAAAGGGGGGAAAAATTCCATGTAAATGTTTGTTTTATGGAAAGCATTGTTTTTTAAAAAATAATAATAATTTAAAGACTGTTCCTTAGGCAACAATCAGAGACTCGGCATAGGTTATCACTGAGAAAAAAGGAAAATGGCTCCAGTTCCATGTAAATCTAGTTTGTGTCATTTCTTTATACTCCTGGAAAATAACCAGTTAATGTCAGACCACCTGATCAGGCACGCTCTTATTTTTTGCACCTAACTACTCAATTTCACATCTGGTACAGTTGGGAAAAAAAAAAAAAATCTAGCTGGATTGTTTTGCCTCTTTAGAAATATGAGTAGAGAAATTAGTCATTTGTTAACTGTTTCACCTGGATTTGTATTTCATTTTTCATTTCAGAGAACAGAGTTGTGGGGACAATGACTTTAAAATCCCTTCCTTTGTTGATGTTTATAGGCCACAGAGGGTGGAGGTTAAGCTCTGACCCTATTTTCAAAGGCTTTTCTCATCAGCCAAGGGCAGGAGCTGAGCTCCTGAGGGATCTTGGGTTCATAGTTGTGTTACCAATGAGTAATGCCTTAGAACTGCATCTAATTCTGCTACACTTCAGATGTTTATGTGGTGCTGGTTTTAGTATCTTGACTAAAACTTAGTAGTTAATATAAAGTAACTCTCTTGTGACTATATATTTTCACTTTTTTACTATTTTTCAGCACTCCTCTTTATGATCAGAGTAATAAATGCACCTCTATAGGTTTTTCCCTGCCATTTTATGTTTCTGACTTCATCAATAAAATTTGCTGCAGCAATGCTAAAGCAATGTCTCAGGCAGTTAAATAAGCTGAATGACCTTATTAAGTAGACTTTTTGTAATATTTAAAAGTAAGAGAGAGATCTTAGACAAAGCATGTAATTGACCAGTTTTGTGGTTTGGGCTTTTTTTTTTTTTTTTTCTTTTTTTTTTAATAATTCAGTAAAAGACAATTGAGTTGCTCATTCCTCATTCCTTCATCTGCAGATAAACGTGAAATGAAGCAGCCTGGGCAAATCTACTCTCAACAGAACATAATTATGATTATAATTACACATAAATTTATTTAAGATTAACCCTATTCATTCTTGGCATTTTCTTAAAGATTTGTAGACTTATTAGCTTTTCCCCTTCCCTTTTTTCTTTTTTTTTCTTTTTTCCCCCATAGTGTAAATTGATGATCAGGTTCAGTGTCTAATGAAGCAGCCATTCTGAACACGTAGAGACAAAGAACAGGTTTCCCTGGCAACGAGGACCATGCCAAAGCTCTCAGAACAGTTGTTTCCCCTTTATTCAGGTTCCTTTTCTGTTTAGGATGCCTGTTAGTCTGAGTTCACAGGCAATGCCTGGCAAGATTTTCAGAGATCACAGCTCCTTAATATACATAATAAAATACAACTAAGGCTATTTTTTATGAGTTAATTGAAAAATGGTGAGCTGACACTTTTTTTCAGTTTTATATTTTTCTTTATTGAAGCTTAAAACAATGGTTACTACAAGATCATTACATATGTCTAAGGCTATTAAATATACTACCTATATCTCTTAGAACTTAACTGGTCTCAGCAAAATTTGTGGGAGTTCATGGAATTCTGAGCCATATTTCTGTTGTCATAAGTTTTAGTTTTGAATTGCACATGAATTTAAACACATATAGATGTGACTAAAAATTTAGACATATCCTTACCATTTCTTGAGAAAACAGAGCAGGTTAAGCCCTAAACTTGGTCAGTTTCCTGAAATTGTTCATGCAGCTATCAAACTCAGCTGTGAGACTTGATCTGGAAAGTGTTCTCAAAGGGTACCTGCTTACATATATTAAACATATAATTGCAATTTCCACTTCCTGTAGAACAGAACTGTTAATCTTATATCCAAGAGATTCACTGAGGGTGTAGAACAGAATAGTTTCAGCTGGAAGGAACCTAGAAAGATCACCTAGTCCAACTGCAAAAACTCCATATATTTAATTCCACTTTCTTCTTGAAGAGAATTCAAATCAACTGCCTTCCTTTCTTTTTCCCTTACTCCATCCCTGCTTCCTTCCTTCCTCCCTTCTCTCTTCCTGCTCTAATATCACTACTGTGACTACAGCATTGTATAAAGAGATGGATAGTAAATGTACAAATATTTTGAAGCAGCAACAAGGATTGTTTCTGGGCAGGTACTGAAACCAGTAGACGTTTACTGCAGTCATCATTTTATCTGTCAGTAGGTGAACTTTTAAATAATTAATCCAGCTCTTTTTTTTTTTTTTTTTTGAAAGAAAGATCCTGAACACTTAAATCTCTTCAAGTGAAAATTCAAGCATTAGAATCCCAAGAGGACAAAACCTCCCTACAGCCTTGAGTAAAGAATCTAAAAGGCAGAATTTAATATCTCTCTTCATTATTCACTATTGATGATCTGTAGGAAGCTACACAAAGAGAGTCTATGCATACTGAGTAGAGGCCTGCAGATTTAGAGAGGACCCTAGACAGGTGCTTCCACTGAGATCTTAAACAGATGGCAACTAGCTTGCCCTCTGTGTGAGACAAGAAGCAAGGTTTTCTGATTGTCCTAGAATGATTAGAATCTTAAAAAACCAGCCTCTGCTAAGTTCCTTGGATCTGGTTCTTATACACTAACTAAATCACTTGTCACAGGTTCAGCTGCAATTGAAAGGGCTAAGATATAGCTTTGCTCTCCTTTATATCCAGTCTCGAATTCAATTCCAATATTATATGTAAAGTCAAGCTAGTTGCAAAATAATAAGAAACTAAGGAATAAAAATTAAAATGAGAAATAGAAGTAAAAATAAAGGAAATAATGGAATCTTGCTTTGAACTAGTAAGGATGATGTTCTTATTTTTCTCTTCTGTGAAAACTGCAAAGGAAACTCATTTCAGCTTTGTAAGACCACAATGATTGCTTCAGACACAAAATGAATCAGGCCTCTTGCTGGATTATGTAGGTGGTATTTCCACTCTTCCCTAGTGTCATAATTCATAGCCTGCAGCTGTGGTATGCAACTCAAATATTTTTCTCTTTCTGTTTGGCTTTAAAAGGAAGGACCTGTATTCATTTGCTGTTTTTAAGAAAAAAAAAGTTGAAGGCCGGGTAAAGATTAGTAGTTTGTAACAGAGCAGTCATAAAACAAAACAGTATAAATAAAGAGTGAATTAATTTGTCTTGAAAACATATTTCTAGTGCAGATATAGTCTAGTTTTGGAAAATGAACAATAGGATAGATACTTACTCAGGTGTATAAATAATAAGACAGATAATAAGATAAAGGTTGTAAGCAACCCCTTTTGCACTGTTAAGAGTCATAAAAAAGACCTTTTATCTAATATTTACTTACCTGCTCTTAAAGAATTAAATTTTCTCTTTATACAGCAAAATTGTTTGATGTTAATAATACCTATTAAAACATATTACTTGGATCCTGTGTATAATTCAAACAAATCAGATAAACCATAAACCATAAACTTGCTATTCTACATCATTAAAATCACTTTTCAAATTCCCAGCTGACCTTCACTTCCAAGTACACTTTTATTAGCCTAGGAATCTCTTCTTCCAGGGGAAAAAAAATAATTAAAACTTGAATCCAATGTTTCTTTTCTTGCTACTACAACATAAAGTTGATCTTCCATGGCATGTTTCTTAAAAGCTACTCTAAAGTTTTTCCATCTCTGTAAATTATTTTCTTTC
>NW_010292088.1:46718-50042 GCF_000700745.2 Antrostomus carolinensis
CTTTCCCTAATGGCTTGTTGTATTGTTTGCCAGTACAATGACTAGGAAAGCACTATTAACACTTAAGCTAATTAAGGTTTTCAGAAAACATTTGTTATGTTGTTCTCATTAACAGACTTTAAAAAAAAATGCTATTCAGATGTATGAAAAAGAAGATTGCTTTTAAATCTCAAGAAATGAATTTAAGTGTTCATATTCTAGTACATTAACAGTTTGTTCCAGTACATTGATATTTTATGTGGAAATCCTACTCTGCAATTAATATGCCTGATGCAAATTGAAAAACCCATAATCCATCCTTCTCTGTTGGAATGTATGAGCATATTATTATTGAGAAGCTACAGGATACCAGAACCATTTTTTAAAGTTGAATTCTCATTACCTTAAATCTGCATATAAAATGGTTTGCTTTCAGACTAGGTAATATGTAACTGAATATATCATGATATACATGAAAAGGTAACAAATAACAATAAGTCCAGTGTGTTTCACCTCCAAAGAGATATTTATGTCTTCTTGCATTAGAAATTAAAAATAGCTAAAAACTAAACTGAAAATGGTAATGAAATACCTGACTGTTCTAGCTAAGAAGAGATATCTGGGTGGTCACTTCTAATAAACTTGAAAATCAGGTGGTTATTATCTTGCTAGGAACTCCCCAAATTTACTGAAGAGAAAAAAAAATATTTTTGTACATATAATATCAATTAATAATTGTATAAATGTAAATAAAATATGTCACTGTGTGAAATCACCACTCATTGCCACTTACTGCTTCCCGCAGACATTTTTGGCTGAGGTGATTGCTCAGGTGGGTGTTGATAATGAGACATGCTTTCCTGATCAGATGTAGAATGCTTATTATGAAGGACCAGCGTACTATGACTTTTCAGTACACAACTCTTCTATGAGTAACAACAAGCAGGATTTGTACATTTCAGTGGTTTGTCATTGTATTGATCTTCTGAGTCAAGTCCTCTCAAAGGATTTATCAGAGCCAGAATAGATGAATATCATTGGAGATGTCATTTCCTGACCCAGTGTTCAGAAGACTTTGTCTTTCATGCTGAAAATGTGAAAAAAAAAAAATGTTCTCAGGAATCTTTTTAACATTGGACACACATCTTAATGTAAAATTGCTCTCTGATTCAGGTAAAAAGAAAACGTCACTAAAAAGTGAAAGTTCTATCTGAAATTGATAGTGGCAGGTTCTGGAAGACTATAGAAATCATTCCTTATTTCCAAACCCAAAAACATCTACAGGTCTTTTTTATTGTTGGGCTTTTTTTTTCTTCTCTTTTTATTTCATTTAGAAGAATACATGTACCTGGTAGAATATGACTGTTTTTTTCTTGAGGGTCTGGGGAACACTCCTCAACCAGAGTATTTTCTACAGCTGTGACATAATTTCACAATGGGATGAGACTCAGGTGGAGAGATTTTAGTTTCCATGGAAAGCAAAATAAGGTAAGTTGACTAGAAGGTATGCAAAATGTTCTACAGCAAGTCCTCAGTTTGATATCATTAGTCCAAAACTGTGAAAAGTGCAAAAACTGCCCCACAGATGAGTTGTAGTCTTACTAACAAGGAAGGGCTAGTTGAGGATGTGAAGGCTGAGAGCAGCCTGTGTTGCAGTGACCATGAGAAGGTGAAGTTCAGGATCTCATGTGGAAGATGCAAACCAATAAATATGGTTGCAACCCTGGACTTTAGGAGAGCAAACTTTGACCTCTTCAAGGACCTACTTGGAGGTGTCCCATGGACTAGAGTGTTGGAAGGTAAGGGTGCCCAAAAGAGTTGGATAACGCTCAAGCACCACTTCCTCCAAGCCTGAGATCGGTGCATGCCTACGAGAAAGAAATCAGGCAAGAGTGTCAGGAAACCCACGTGGATGAGCAAGGAGCTCATGGAAAAACTCAAAGGGAAGAGGAAAGTCCATGAAATGTGGAAAAAGGGTCTAGCCATCTTGGAGGAAAATAAGAATGTAGTCAGGGCATGCAGGGATGCAACTAGGAAGGATAAGGCCAACTTGGAACTAAATCTGGCAGAGGAGGTGAAAGACAACAAAAAAAGGTCTTTTTTACATACATCAATAACAAAAGGAAGACCAGGAAAAATGTGGGCCCGCTGTTGAATAAGGCGGGTGCCCTGGTAACAGGAGACACTGAGAAGGTAGAGATACTGAAAGGCTTCTTTGCTTCAATATTTACAGCTAAAAATGCCTCTCAGGAATTCCACATGCTAGAGGGAAGAAAGAGAGTCTGGAGAGAGGAAGACTGCCCCTTGATTGAGGAGGAACTGAACAGAGATAACCTAAACAAAATCAATACACACAAACCCATGAGCTCTGATGGGATGCACCCACGTGTGCTGAAGGAGCTGGCGGAAATGATAGCTAAACTACTCTCTAACATCTTTGAAAGGTCTTGGAGAATGGGAGAGGTGCCTGAAGACTGGAGGATAGCCAATGTCACTCCAATCTTCAAAAAGGGCAAGAAGGAGGACCCAGACAAATACAGGCCAGTCAATATCACCTCCATCCCTGGAAAGGTGATGGAAAAGCTAATTCTTGATACTATCTCTAAGCAGTTGGAAGAAAAGAAGGTTACCAGGAGTAGTCAACATGGTTTCACTAAGGGGAAATCATGCTTGACCAATCTGGTAGCCTTCTATGATGTCATCACCAGCTAGGTAGATGAGGGGAAAGTAGTGGGTGTTGTCTACCTTGATTTCAGCAAGGCTTTTGATACTGTCCCCCACAACATCCTTATAGCAAAGCTTAGAAGATATGGGTTTGATGAGTGGACAGTGAGGTTGATTGAGAACTGGCTGACTGGTAGAGCTCAGAAGGTTGTGATCAGTAGTGCAGAATCTAGTTGGAGGCCTGTAGTTAGCGATGTTCCCCGGGGGTCGGCACTGCATCCAGTCTTGTTTAACATCATCAATGACGGTGGATAAAGAACTGGCTGGATGGTCGCACTCAAAGAGTTGTGGTCAACAGGTCAAAGTCCGGGTGGAAATCGGTGACCAGTGGTGTCCCTCAAGGGTCGGTATTGGGACCGGTGTTTTTCAACATCTTTGTTAGTGACATGGACAGTGAGATTGAGTGCACCCTCAGCAAGTTTGCTGACGACACCAAGCCAAGTTGTGCGGTTGACACGCTGGAGGGATAGGATGCCATTCAGAGGGACCTTGACAGGCTTGAGAGGTGGGCCTGTGCAAACCTCATTAAGTTCAACAAGGCCAAATGCAAGGTCCTGCACCTGGGTTGGGGCAATCCTAAGTACAAATAAAGGCTGGGAGATGAATGGCTTGAGGCCAGCT
>NW_010292089.1:0-17691 GCF_000700745.2 Antrostomus carolinensis
AAGCTGGGAGGGGCGGCTTGGGGGCAAATCCGGGAAAAGAGACAAAACCCCTCAAAATAGCTGGGGGAACAGGAGAGCGAGGGGCAGGGAGAGGGGCACGTGTGTCCCCTGGCAGGCTCTGGAAGTTGAGATGTATTCATTGAAAAAACGAATAAACTTCACCAATGACAGCAGCATTGCACTGGGCAGTTTGCTGATTTTGTCATTTTTTTAAATAAAACAAGCAACTGGTTAGTGTTGGTCTGAAGTTGGATTTAGAGGGCAGAGGTATGGAGGAAGGAAGCGCTGGTGCTGGGACATCCCCAGCAGCTCGTTCTGGGACAGTGCTGCTTCACCACCCGTGTGACATACATCTGGGCAAGAAAAGTCCAGAAATTGCCAGGATGGATGCAGAGTTAAAAATATCAATGGTTAAAACAGCCAAGTAGAGAATTCTGCTGCCTTGGGGAAGTGGAGAAAGAGCCGAGGGGGAAGAGGTTGTCCTTTCAGCACCCAACAAGCCATCCTCGGCCTTGGCTTGCCCTGAAATTGACAGAAATTTACATGATGGGGGAAAGAGACACGGGGATTCTCCCTTTATGGAGATAGCTGTCGCTCTGATTTGGGACAATTAAATGAGCTTGGAGATAATGACCAGATAATGCTTGCACTGGGACTGTGTTGACGAGCTGTTAGTATCTAGACATGGTTATTGTGGCACCCAATAAATTACTTTCCATAATACAGGTTACATCAATTAAAGATGGATTTTGTCTTTCCGGCTATTTAAATGCAGATTTGGGGATTCTTCTACAGGGAAGGGAAAGAAAAGGCCAAGTAAAAGCACAGACTTTAAAGCACGATTAAGCTGCTCTCATATTTTTTTAAGCAATAAGTTTCTTACATGGCACACTGACTTTTGGAAGATACTGATTTACATCTAAAAATGCAAAGCGCATGCAAAGTTAACTTGGTATTCATTTATGTTTCACAAATTATGGAAAATAGTTCTTAAAAATTCTAGATACTCCCCTGCCCTCTCCCTTAATCTACTGGATTTTTGAAATATGTGTTTGAAGTAGCACTCGAAACTGTCTTCTGGGGCTTTTGGAATGATGCAATGAATTTGCAGCTAACAGGAAACACTTCTTCCCATACAGGGGAAATAGAATAGCAGAAGTCAGACTATTCACAAATACTACGAAATCTTTGTCACCAGGTGCAGGAATGTTGCAGAGCTCCTCCGTATTAAAGAAAGGCAAGAACGTCTCTCAAAGTGTAAAATCCGAATGTGCTTCTGCGACCAGAGTTGGAAAATTTACTCCAATTTACTGCTGTGTGAATGTTCTACCACATAAACTGTCTTGCGTTTGGGGACCCCCTCCTACTACTGAAACTGGGTAAAAAACAGAGGGTATGTGTGAGGGCATCAGGCTGTGGAGGAGAGCTGGAGCACCGCTGGATGTTAGCTCAGCTTCACGTTCTGCAGTTGGAGGGAACTTGTATGACAAAGCTGTTTATTTCTAAGACATTTAGATGAGAACATCTGTTTATAAACACACGCTCAGACGCTTAATTACAGCTATTTTTGCACGGTAATGGGTAGGACATTCCTACTCTAATGAATAATTCTGTATCTTAATGTCATCTTTTATCCTAAAGGACCCCGTTTTAGATTGCTATACAGGATTTATTCACCAGTGTCAGCCAGGGACACCGTACAACGGTGCAAAACAGCGAGCAGAGGACATCTGACAGGCTGCTGTGGCACTGCTGAGGCAGGCCAGGGTGCAGGATGTGCAGAAATGGGATCTGGCCAGAACGATTCACATTCTTACCCTCCTGAAGGATGTTTTTCATCGTTGCTAAGCGCGGCAGCATTCATTGCAAGGTCGTTGTTGGTAAAAATCATGATTTGTCAGTAAACTGTATAGCACCGGCCGTGTTCAAATACCAAGTTAGATTTGTTCATTGTTCTTCAAGTTGCTACAATACACGTGAATTCTGTCTCTGAGATTTGTTCCCTTCAAAATGTTTTGCATTGAATTGAGCAGATGAAAAACCTCAGATATTTTCTGTTTCTCATCTATAAAGCTGGGGAAAGAATATTACTGATTGTCACTTCTTTTAGGTAGAAGTGCTACCGAAACAGAGCGAGCACAAAGCCTGCAGAACCATACACGGCCGGGACAGAGGAATAACTCAGCTGTGTGCTGCTCACCTGGCTTCAGACGAATCTTCCTGGCCTGTGCGAGTTATCCTGCGTGACTGACCCACCCGCACATCTCCCTTGGTTCTCTTTAGACAGAGATGTTCCCTAGGGCTTTCCTACACTGTAAAAATAAAACTTGGTAAGCAGGCGTGTTTTGGCTGACATTGTACAATAGTAACATGCTACCCTGTAGATAACAACTTAAAATGCATTATGTAATGATGGTCAGAGTTAAATAAAACCCATCTTTGCTAGTTTGTAAAAAAATAGGAAATAAGTTAGGCTTTAAAAAAAAAACCCTGTGATTTTTGTTCCTGTTCAACTAAATGTTTAGAAGGTGATGAAGTTGACCGGCTGAAAGTCAGTGGCTTGCGTTATGCTGCTGATTATTGTGTTCCCTAAAAATCTATTAATTTCTTAAACAGCTGTGTGATGGTTTAGGCACTGACAGCTCTTCTTGAAATATAATCAACCTTCAAAACATTTTAATTACCAAGTATGAGTTTTCTATTTCTTCAGTTCAGCCTGCTTTGGTTTCTTTTATATTCACATTTAAAATACAAACATTCTTATGGTCAGAGGAAAATGAAGGCGTTGTGGGTTTTAGAAGTGAGTTCACTATCATGACAAACAGTGTCAGCAAAATCTTCTGCTAATAAATTTCCCAGCTGTGATATCAAGATATCTCGACCCTGATCAGAAAGCACAGCTCACCCCCCAGATAGAGCCGGCAGCAGCACAGCTGCTCTCTCTCACCACAGGAACCTCCCTAGTCCCCGGAAGAAAAATATTAAGAAAATTCTTATTGCAACCTCAGAATATGTGGTTCATCTCATCCTGTGTCTGTCCAGCGCAGGATTTCTCCATCTTGCTGAAAGTGTCAACTCAGGTAATAAGTTTTGTTTGGGGCAACAGTTTTTATGACTCCTGTTTGACCGTGTCTTCTGCAAAGTGTCAGCATCGCTCGATTATTTTCTGCAGAATAGTAATTTGCTAAAATTTGTATATTCTTTCTTAAAATTTAGAGGTGAAAGTTTGGGGGGTTTTTGTTGGGGTTTTTTTTTTGTTTGTTTGTTTTGTTTTTTTTTTCAAAAATTCCCCTAGTTCTCTTCTTGTAAATACACAAGTTATGCACTATAACAGTCATCATAAAAATACTGTGGCTTTTTTAGAGATGAATAGTTAATTAACTAAAGACTTCAAATACAGGAGTTTTTTGTCCATCTCAAAATGTCTACGAATGTCATACATGCTAATAGTCTGTGTAAAGAATAAAATATATTTGGGCAGTAGAGGGAACAATTATTTCCAGAAGCTAAGAAATTTGAATTTGAGGAAGAACTAATAAATATCCTGAAAAAACAGGATCAAGAGAAGGACTGAAGTGCAGTTTCAGCTACTGCGTTGTATTGACAGTGAAAATTTTGGCTGCAGATCAGTGCCTAATTTTGAAAGGGAATTTCAGCAAGTAGGGCTGCAGGTCTGGTGCGTGTCCAGCTTACCCAGTAGTTCTGTGGAGCCACAGGAAGGGAAGAGTGTTATAAATTATCATACAATAGATTTAAAAAATAGATAAATGACTGCACATTCCTATGCCACAATGTAATAATATTGCAAAGATAATGAGCCTCAACCTTAACAAATGCTAAATATAGACATTAAAATATATATATCCAAGTGGAGAACATTATTAAATCTTCAAAATTTAATTATGAATCTCAGAGAGGAGATCAGGAAATACATGGAAACCGAGAACCAACTTCAGATTTGTGTACAGTGCTCCAAACCAAACGTCAGAAAGAAACATCTGAAGCACCAAAGGGAGCTCTCGTGGCTGCCAGATGCAGACATAAATCTGTCTGTCTGGGGGTTAGCCGGGACAATGCAGAGAACCCGAAGCTATCGTGCCACACATGACTTTGAAGTGAGCGTGTGTAACGTAATCCACAGGAAGCATCTAGGTATAAAAATGGTCTGGAGTCACACTGGGGGAAAAAAATAAAATTAACCCCCTCTAGGCTCAAGGAAACAAGTAACTGTAAAATGATCATACACAGGGACGTTTACAATATGGGGAAATTTCTTTGGTTACAAACTGCTGACAGACCCAGTAAGAACAGAACTGACACATGGGTCCCTGTTGGCAAACCCATATAGGCCACTGTGGATCTGTGCTAAATCATTTTTAGTGCTAGGAGCAGGCAAGGGAAAAAAAAAAAATGATTGAAGTTTTTCCAGATGAAGTGATGCGCTCATGAAATAGAAGAACAACAATTTTCTCTCTAACCTTCAAGAAATTAGTGTATGAAATGGTGCTAGCAGTTAATGGGGATCAGGTTCAATTGGCTGGATCTACTTTACCATGGTTGGACAGAGAAGTTTGCAAACTAAGGGACTGATTAACCAGCATTTCACTGGAAGTACTGAAACGGACACAAATGGTGGTTTTGATCTCTGAAGCACTTCATAAAGATAAGCTAAAGGAAAAAAACAGATGCTGAAGAACAAGAGCTACATATCAAAGACAACAGGGAATGGAAAGAATTCAGTCAAACCAAGGACATGGTAGCACCAGTGACCAAAAGTCACATCAATGACATAAAATCTTACTAAATAAATATTTGCAGAGATACCAGGAATTGGAAGATGATTGTTCAGAATTATACAGAACCAAGAATTTGCAGTTTTGGAAGTAATATTACATGGAGTCCACAAGTAACAAATCATAAAGTCCTTAAGCCTACTTGAAAGTAGTATGAAAAGTAAGGGTCGTGTTGCCTTTTCCTATGAAACGCTGATTCTGTAGCCATGCATCAAAGACAGCTCATGTAAAGCTACAATTTTATAGGAAGAACCCTTCCTCCCTTGGCAGTCTGTTGTCTCTCTACAAAAAGGCAGTGGCATGCCCAGTGTCTCATGCTCTTCACAAACACAAATCTTAAGATCTTGGTTGTCTTGTATAAGTAGGTCTGGTTTGTTTCTTATCAGCTTGTAAGTAATTCTGTTTAATTCTGGAATATACATCAAAGTCATTCAGCCCGTGACTGCAGCCTGTCGATAGTTTTCCAGCTAAGCCAGAGTGGGAAAGCAGTGTTCCCCAGCTGCTGTTCCCACAGGCACAGGAGCACGCTTCCTCACCAGTGGACTGCAAACTTATTTATTTATCGGAGGGGACTCTGGGTCCAAACTCAATCCAAGTATGCTTTTGCTATTAACTTTAGTAGGTCATAGATTGAGGCACAGAGGGCATGTGCCATGCCTTCCTTCATCCTCTTCAGGTTAATAACTCTTTGTATTTTTTTCCACTTTCTTCGTGTTTTTTCCTGTCTTTATTTCCTGCACTAGTCCTTCGTCTGTTGTGATATATTTTGTACTTTGATTTCCCATCAGGTCCTTCAATTCTACATGAACCACTGTTTTATTTCTTCCACCATGCCATTGTCCTTCCTGGAGCCTTCCCCATTACGTGTATTGATCTGATTTGTCTTGAATCCCTTTCTTTCTTCCCCTTCTCTCCCAGAAGAATCCCTTTATTTCTTCCCCTTCATTCTCCACCTAGCACTTGGAGAACAGAAGACATCCACCATGGAGTCCTTCTTCTTCCTTCTCCCAGAGCTGGAGTCTGACAGACCCTTCACCAGACCACAGCCCTCTCCCACCTTCACTGCCTTTAACAGAGATGTCTTGGGGCACTGAGCTCTGCCAGCTTCTCAAGGTAGGCATTAGCTTACACGAGCTGTGAGCAGGTTGAGGCCAGCAAACATGTTAACCTGCGGATTGGGAAGAGTGAAAAGACTGTGTGTTGCCAGCTGCAATACGGTGGTATTAAGCATTCAATTCGGAGCAGTGCAGAACTGGAACCAGGTGAAGTCTGTTAAACCTTCTCAGGCTGATGCCTGAATAGAATCTTAAAAGAGAAAAGAGTAGAGAGGGAAACTTGGTAATACGATGAAATAGGACTGGTGGCAAATCGTAGAATCATAGAATGGTTTGGGTTGGAAGGGACCTTAAAGCTCATCCAGTTCCAACCCCCCTGCCATCAGCAGGGACACCTTCCACTAGACCAGGTTGCTCAAAGCCTCATCCAACCTGGCCAAGAACACTTCCAGGGAGGGGGCATCTACAACTTCCTTGGGCAACCTGTTCCAGTGTCTGACCACCCTCACAGTGAAGAACTTCTTCCTAATATCTCGTCTAAACCTCCCCTCTTTCAGTTTAAACCCATTTCCCCTTGTTTTGTCATTAAGTGCCCTTATGAAAAGTCCTTCCCCAGCTTTCTTGTGCCTGAGTAAAACTCACCTCCAAGCTTCATCATAAACTGGAAAAAAAATGAAGCCTGTATCCAACTGATAAAACCCCACACAGGGTTAAATCTCTCTGGCATGATGTGATATCAACTCCTTCTTCCATCAGCGGAGAGTTTGGCCCTCGGTGTTTATTGAAGCCATAAGAACGATTGTGAGCACTGAATCTACCCGTCTCTGGGTCTATATGGACAAAACATGGAGGGCTGCTTCCTTCCGCAGCTGTTTTGTGTAAAAAAGAAATTACAGCTGCAACTGGAAATTAATCTGAGGAGGTTACAGTGCTATTGAGCCTTTCTGAATGCTAGGACATAGATCTGGAACAAATGGCTGGAATTCTCAAATGCTGTGACAAAAAGACAATGGAAATGTGCTATTCAGAAATAATTGGGTTAATTGAGGAGGAGGAGCACTTTGAGACAGGCATTGGGGTGAAGTCATATGTAAGTACACACAAATTACTTTGTTGTTTTTAAAGTTTTGCAGAAACATCTGGCAACAACATGCAAGGAAGAGGAAACTTTTGTTTTATGCATCAAGACCTCTCTATGAAGAAAAGAAAACTTTAGCTAATTACAGGATGCCTGCAAGAAAAAAAAAAAACCACCTTTGATTTCACCAGTATTTTTTCCTGTAACACAATGCCTAATAAAAATCAGTAACCAGTGACACGCAGCTTTGAGTGCAGCCTGGGATCAATGCATCTCCTCCACCAGCCAGGAAGGTTGTACCGGCTCCGTGTGTTCTATCAGCCCGACAGCTGCTCAGTCCAGCAGGGAGCAGGGGCTGTGCCCAGAGGTTTGCTTTCCTGCAGCTAGAAATTATTTAGATGGACAAATCTTATCGTGGGATGAAGGTCTGGCCTTGCTTACCAGTTTTTGTGAGAGGTCCATGAATTGCCATGTCTTAAGAGCTAGTCAAGTGGAAATGATAAAAACCAGGATTTGATGTTCCTGTGTTTGCTCTGGAATGCTTTGGTGGTCGTGGTGCTGTAAAGGGGCAAATTAATACACAGTTCCAAGGCAGCCACAGCACCAGCACACTGGGAACCTGACTGAAGGGATGTGTGTGTGTTACCCCCTAATTCCGACCTGACCAGTACATTTCTGGAGTGCACAACACAGTAGGCTTACACTGATTTTGTTTTAAAGCAAGTCATACCTTCCCATGGCAGTGGTTTCAAATCATGTTCTATAAATTTAGGGCTTGTCAGCAATAAAACAGAATTATATGCAACTGGGTTCACTAATGAAAAGGAATTCAGAATGTGACACTGTGCAAGTTTTAAGCTCAGACTCATGAGTAAAATATATAAGTAAATGTATAAGCAAAAGAGAAACGTTACCACTAAAAACGCATTTTATGAAATGCCATATACCTTTTAAAACATCTGTCTTTACTGCAAGAGATATGACACCTCTTTAAATTGAAAACATAATTCCAAACTGCCACATTTAGTACCGCAGATGGGCCCTAATTTAGAGTCTGAGCCAAACCCAGGAGCCGCAGGGAGGAACTCTTTGCCTTGCAGTAGGTGCTGCATACAAAGGAAGGATTTTAAAATCTTTTCTTAAATATTGCACACTCAAAATGGAAGAATTCACAGGCAGTTATGTAAGGAGATGGGACATGAAAATTAAAATGCTTTTTCTGGAAACAAGAAAAGAACACAGTATGACTGAATGCGATTTAAGGTCTTGATCTTTTCAGTTCTTATAGAAAAAAATGTTTGTAGACAATTGTCCTTATGCTTTGTGTTCTATCTTACTCCCTGTGGTTTATTGTTACAGTATTTACATGAATATAACTTCTAAAGGACTTGTGTTTTAAACAGGCTCCTTCTGTGATCTTAGTTGGGAGATCTAATAAAAACCTTAAAGACTTAAAAGGTATTTGCTTGGTAAGATTCTGCTTGGCATCAGTCTGACATCACAGAAATTGGTGCTGAAATTGCAGTGCCAAGATAAAGACAAATGAAAAGAAAATCATATTGTCTCCTATGTAGCAGGAAGATAAGTTTAAAGAAAACCTAAACATTATGGTAATGCAAAGCCCTTTAAAACAAGTGTTCATTTTGCCACCTGAGAGCTTCTGCATTGCCCGGAGCACCCAGACCCAGGCTCCAAACACTTCGGCATAAGAAACAACTCTAGCAGAAGGAGTTTCACTTAAAATCTGTCAGCGAGTGGTGCCTCTCCTCCTTTTTGTTCAGAAATAGCCTGAACCCAGCTGCCTCCAGCTCGTCTTTTTCTCCTCCAAACGTGTGGCAGTGGTGGGGCTGGGCGGTGCGATGAGGAGATCTTGGCTGGCAGCTTGTGGTTTGCGAGTCATTGCGCAGCTGTGCCTCGCTCCAGCCTGGGCATCTGGATTTTTATTTCCAGTTTTATTGAAGGACGTGGGAGCAGCAGCACCCTCGCAGGGACGCTCTCACCTCGGTGGGGATCACGTCATGCAATGATGACTCACAGAGACCAGGTGAGGCAGATGTGCAGTAGAAGGGACCCTCACCCATTTGTCCCACACCAGGAGCACAGAACCACGCAGGAAGGTGGTGACTCAGCCGGATCAGCCCCTGTGTCTGCCAAGGCTCCAGGCCTGCCAAGTCCCCATCCCCATCCGAAAGCAGCCGGCAGCAGCAGCAGCCCCACAGGCAGAGCACGAGGCTGCTGGTCAGTGGATGCTTCCGATGGCGTGAGCCGGCACTGGCGCTGCTGGCAGCCGTCCTCATCCCAGCTCCGTCCCTCCCGGCGAGCTGAACGCTGGTGTTCAGCCAGGCAGTCAGCGAGCAGCTGCCCCA
Organism: Antrostomus carolinensis; assembly: GCF_000700745.2. Classification (NCBI taxonomy): domain Eukaryota; kingdom Metazoa; phylum Chordata; class Aves; order Caprimulgiformes; family Caprimulgidae; genus Antrostomus; species Antrostomus carolinensis. Next base: position 9,293 of record NW_010292089.1, read on the forward strand.
GCCCCAGGGGAAAGTCAGGAGAGGGAACCAGCAGAGAGAACGAGGAGGGAACTGGGCTGCTCCTCCGTGCTGGCAAAGCACAAAGGCCATCGCGCAGCACCGCGTCTCGGGGTGCATCTTCCAGCCCTCAGGGCTTCTTCAGCTGACCTAGTTGGGGGTAGGAATCCCCGACAGATTTGTCTTTCTTCAGTTTCTCTTTCCAAAATTTTTTAGACTTTGGTATCTACTACATCTTGCAGCGGTGAGTTCCACAGTTTACACACTGGGTGAAAAAAAAATACTTCCTTTTGTTTCCTTTAAGCTGAGAATGAGAATTTAATGCTACCAACTCTTGTTTGTCCATTAGAAAGAGCAGAGCATTGTTCCCTATCCTCCTGATAGATCTGTCTTATTTTATAGGGCTCCCACTGCCACCCCTTTCTCCCCTGAGGCTTCCCTTCTTATCCGACTCTCAGAAGCTGTTCTTTAATTTTATTTATGATCTTCCGAGGTCCCTTCCAATCCCCAACATCCTGTGATTCTGATTTCTCGACCTTCTCTGTACCTTTTTTAATTCTAGAATATACTTGCCGAGATGGACGACCAGAAGCACACACAATACACGAGCTGTGGTAACACAATGGCGTTCTCTGTTTCGTTCTTTCTTCCTTCCCTCATAATTCCTGACATTCCAGTTGATTTTTCTGACAGCCAGCAGTGAGTTTAAGTCTCCACAGAATGATGTATCTCCAGTAACTCTTTCCTTGGTGGTCACACCTAACTTACAGCTTGTCATTGCACACACTCAGGTATTTTTCTTCCTGCATTTTGCTTTTCCTTGTGTGTGTTGTAATTTACTGGCAGTAAATTCAGCCTGGCACTTTATTGCCTGGTCACTCAGTATGGCGAGAGACTGCTCCATAAAGAGTCCTCCAACTCTTTACAGTTCGATTTTGTGTTTATTACTTTGAATAATTTATTTTCAGTAGCCAACGTTGTCACCTCTTGCCACCTCCTCCCCTTTTCCAAGTCATTTATGAATATCTGGAATGGCACAGGTCCCTGTGGGACTCCACTAATAACCTCCTTTTGCTGTGAAATGGGCTATTTCTTCCTACCATTTGCATCCATATTTTAACCACTTTTTGACCCTTTAAAGAATCTTCTCACTTTCCCCGGATAGCTCAATTTGTCCTACACGAATGCGGTCGTGAAGTAGCAAGAAATAGAAAGTAGAGGAACAAATCTGACCTTTTATTAAAAAAAACCCAGCGAAGGCAGATGACAGGCGCGGTTCTGCTGTGAGGAGTGGCAGCACGAAGCTGCAGCAGCTTTGGGGAAATCACCAGGTTCACGCTGAGATGAACAAGAGCCTGACTTACCCCTGCAGACAAATGGCTGCAATTCTCAGCTCCTGGCTAATTACAAAAAATTTGATGTTTTGCCCAAGCACAGGTTCACTTGGAGGATTTAAACTCCTGAACTTTACCTCTCCTATGAGGACAAGAGGAGAGAGCTGGGGCTGTTCAGGCTGGAGAAGAGAAGGCTCTGGGGAGACCTTATGGCACCTTTCCATACTTGAAGGGGGCCAATAAGAAAGATGGAACAAACTTTTTAGCAGGGCCTGTTGTAATAGGACAAGGGGTGATGTTTAAAACTAAAAGAATGTAGATTTAGGCTGGATGCAATGAAGAAATTTTTTCCAGTGAGGGTGGTGAGACACTGGCCCAGGTTGCCCAGAGAGGTGGTAGAAGCCCCATCCCTGGAAACGTTCAAGATCAGGCTGGACGGGGCTCTGAGCAACCTGATCTGGGTGAAGATGTCCCTGTCACTGCAGGGGGGATGGACTAGATGACCTTGAGAGGTCACTTCCCACCCAAACCAGTCTGTGATTCCATGATTCTATGAATTTACAAACTTCTACGCAAGAGTACATTAGTGAGGTCAGAAACACTAAGAAATCTTTAGATTTTGTCTCTCCTGAATCAATGCAAAACTCTCTAAAAAACATGTTTCTCCTACAAAACAAGTTTTCTCTGTTTTTTCAGGTACAGTGTGCAGCTCCTCATTAATTTGCAGGTAACAGCCAGACACACCTGTGCTGTCACAACAGAAAAGGTGACGTGATGGTTGAAGTCCTGCAAGTGTGAGGATTTATGGGGTTTACCACAGACAAAGAGAAGTCAAAGTTTATTCCTTGCTAGGAGTTATAACAACCCTTTCTTGCCCAGGGCTGGGGAGGCTGCAGGTGCTCCCCACCCGGTGGGTACATGTTGGAGGAGATGCACGTGGGAGCCTGGCAGCTCCAGCTCTGCCCCTCCTTTATTTCAGAAAGCTGCTGCATCTCCTGGGAGCTGAAGCCCACTAGGTGCTTTCAATAGTCAAATATGAATCCTTGCTACATCATTTGTCTATGAGAGATGATCTGATGCCACGCAGACGCTCACATCACTTGGTTTTTGTGGTGTAGCAGTTAGCAGCTCTGCAATGTCACCTGCGTCCACGGGCACGGTCTGGCTGAAGTACTCAGAGCGCTCTCTCTGCGTTTGACTCATCTGGGAAAGCCAAGGGAAATGTTTGCTTGCCTTATGGTTCTAATCAAGGCCATTTGGGATGTGACAAATTTCTGTAGTGCAAAGCAAAACAAACCAGAGAGCGAATAACAACAGAGAAAAAACCCCCAAAACCCCAGAAAATCAAGATGGATACAATCGAGCATGATTCCAAATAAGAGCTTCCAGGGGGCTGCAGGGCAGCGAGGTCCAAGCACGGCACAACTATTCCACTGCTTTCTTAAACCTGCACATCCCTGTCCCCTGCCACGTGCTGTCGTTAGACACGGGCTGTGTGTCTGTCGGTACAGGACGAGCTGTGGCTGCTCCTCCCTGGAAGTGTTTGTGGCCAGGTTGGATGAGGCTTTGAGCAACCTGGTCTAGTGGAAGGTGTCCCTGCTGATGGCAGGGGGATTGGGACTGGGTGAGATTTAAGGTCCCTCCCAACCCAAACCAGTCCATGATTCTATGGTAATAGTTTATAATTGTGAAACTCTTTGTGATCTGCAGAAGGCAGAGACTAGAGAAATATTTGTTAATAAACCAATAAATACTAATTTTAGAATGACTTTCAGCCGCCGCCCAAAGAGGAAGGGGATTATGAGCTCTAACTTATACACAGACTTCTGTAGAACTACAGGAATGTTCAGAGGTTAATACCTTGCCCCAAAAGGCTCTTTTGTGCTTATGTGGAAGGTCAGTGTTTGACTCCAACCGTTACTGCATAACAAGGCACAAGACTTCAAACAATGGCAAAAGGAAACAAACAAAAAGCCATTACAGTACAGACTCCTTCCCAAAACACTGCTACGTGTGGAGCCCTCAAAGAGCTGAGATGAAGAGACAAGAAACTGAGCGGGCGGATGACAGCAAATGCCATCACCGCTCGGATCAGCCTGACTCACAGCTGGCTCGGGGCGCGGGGGCTCTCTACCCCCCGGGCTGCCCCCGCTGCAGCCCAGCCACTGCCCCCGCGGGGACATCCCTCTGCCAGCGCCGCATCGAGACCACGGGACTTCTCAGTGCTTTGTGGAGATATTTCTGCACAGCGATGCTGTCTCTGAGAGCATCCATCGCTCTCGTCACCCAGAATGAAAGCGAAACTCGACAGGTTATTTTTGTCCCCCCTACGGGGATGTGCCACCCTCGCGTCGCGCCGGGAGCGGCTGTCGGCTGCGGGGTGCTCTCCAGGATGCTGAGCTGCATGAGAAGGCATCTCCCCACAGGGACCAGTGACTATTTTTGTTGAGAGACCTTTCTAAATAACTGACACAGAGAAGAGGAAACCGCAGCACCGTGCAGCGCGTTCCCATGCGTCTGCTCTCTCTCGACGCTGTCGTACCGCTCTGGTGACCCCGGGCAATGGAAACAAATGGGGATGCTCACAATTAATTCATTAATGATACTAAATTACCTTATCTTTTTACCTGGACTGCCACTGGCCAAGCGGGATGTTCCCTCAAAACTCATGATGCTCATACGCACCAGTCCTCAAGAATTAACGCTTCAGATGTCATTCCCAGTAAGTCGATTCCCAGTCCCAGTAAGGAACAACCTCGTTAAGGCTGGGTGGCGAGGAAGAGCCGGAGCGTGCACATGGCAAATTGCCTGGGCAGGGGACAGGAGCGATGGGTCCTATTAACCAGGACAGCAACGTGCTGCCAGTGTCCTCACAGGGCATTGCATACCCTCAGCGTTTCATAAATGGTTAATAAGAACCGGTCAGGAGAACACAAACACAAATCAATGTACAAATCCAATTAGGAAGAGAAAATAAAAATATGATGTGAATTACTAAGCTAACCTGATACGTTTTAGCCTTGAGTTCAGAATTTGTTTGGTTTAGATGAGAAGTTCTAATCAGATTTAAAGGAGGCTTCAAAAAATTAGTAACAGATGTGAATGAAATAGATAATGATTTTCATTCCTGATTATGTGACAGGGGGAGGGAGTGTAATGAAAATAATTTGGCTAGTGTGCTTATAGCTCCTCTGATAAAGATTAACACTTTACAGCTTTCTCTTATTTAGCAAGGTGAGGAGTGATCAATCCCCAATTGATCTGAACAGAGATAGAAAAATTGACAGCCTGAATTTCCTACTGCTTTCCTCAAAATCCAATCAGTATCCAAATGATGTGATTTCATTCTGTTGGAAGACAAAATACCTTCTCTAGAGGGAAGCAACATCAGGGTTACCCATCACGTATTTCCTGGTTGTCCTTCCCCAGTCAAAAAGAACAAAAAAGTGATGGTAAAAAAATCTTCATCAGCTCATGAAACAGCTGAGGAATCACGATGAAGGAGATTGGGGAAATGCAGAGAACGATAGCATCGGTTCTGAACGTCTGTGGAGCCCTCAGCCAGCACCATCAGATCATTGTGGTTTAAATAATTAACTGGGAACAGGACTGCTACTTCTTCCCCTCTCTTGAAGGAGCCTCTCGTGATACACTCAGACACACGCACGGGTAAAAGCCTTGGAGCCCTCCACAGCTCTGATGACTTCACGTCCAGAAACGCAGCCTTCACATGAGAGAACAAGACTGACCCCTGCGTTTTCAGACTACATCCTATTATTTTACCAGCTGCATTTTTCAGATGCCCTATAATTTTTTGAATGCTCAAGACTACAGGAGAAATTTTGGTAAATAATTCAAATAATCTCCTTAGAACAAGACCGAGCTGAAAGACAGGGGGATAAGTGATCTTAACCTTCTCTCCCCCTACATTTCACATTTACTTAGTTGTGCTTAAGATCTTTAAGCACTGGAGTGGAGAGAGAATACAGAGACAAATATGTTGTTTGTTTTCCCAGTGCCAGATGGATGGATTCAATTTTCAGATTCCTTAAACTGCCAACACTGAAAAGTTGTAAAAAAACAAAAAGCAAAAGAAAAAAACCCACATTTGTTTTAAAGATCTGTCATAGTTTCTATAAACTGTATAGGATTTTTTGGGCATTTATAAGAAAACCGATGTCACATGTATATTCTGTCACTTGCATCTGATGATGTTACAAATAATTAGTGAGAAGTTTAAGTAATTTAACACTGACAAGTCCCCGACTAACCCATGTCCCTCAGCACTATGTCTACACGACTCTTCAATCCCTCCAGGGATGGGGACTCCACCACTGCCCTGGGCAACCCCTTCCAATGCCTCAGAACCCTTGCAGCAAAGAAATTCTTCCTCACATCCCATCTCAACTGCCCTGGGCACAACTGGAGCCCATTTCCTCTTGTCCTGTCATTTGGTCCTTGGTTAAGCATCAAGAAATCACATGAGAGAAAACTGAGTACCCATAAAAGAAGATGTAAACCCCCAGTTTTCAACCCAGTTGTGAAGAACTCAACTGCTTTTAGTCTTTCCAAACTGAAGGTGAACACATTTTTCATTCTTTCTCTTGCTGTTAAGTCACAAGATCAATTTTCCGTTCTGCCTTTAATCTCAACTCACAAGGACTTAAACAACAAGGTTTTTTTATGCACTGGGTAATTTTTTGCGAAAGAGTTTTTGAGAGAATCTAACGAGATAGAGCAAACCCTATCAGCTTCCTCTGGCACACATCTGGCTTTTTTGGGCTTTGTTTCCTTAAAGGAAACAGACTCATTCTGCTTAGAGACCTTTTATTCCTGCCGGGCATACATGCCACAGAAAGGTAATTAATATGTAATCACAGCCTAATTAAATATGTTCTTTTATGTTTTGCATTTACGAATCATGCCTGAACTCCCAGGTCACTGGACATCTTTATTCACTAGTGCTGTCATATTTTCTGTATTCCTGTCCTAGGCACGTGCTTTAGATGCCCTGTTTTGAAGCAGCATGCTGTGTGCAACACTTACTGATCCGTGCAACTCCTCGACCAGAAGAACTGGAAAAAGAGGGACCAAAGACAGGACACATCATCCTTGGATGGAACCTGGTGATCCTGCAGCCTAAGCGTTGTCTTAAACACCTTCAAAAAGATTTTCTCAATGAGCAGAGCCCCTTATTAAATATTAAATCAGATGACAATTCATGGTAACCCACCTCAGTGTGATTCCCTCTTTTTTAAGCTTGTTTTTTTCCTTCCTAATCACAAAGACTTGGGGCAAATTTTCTTTTACTCTGCCTAGAGGTTGCAAAGCCAAACCCTTACAGAAAGCACCTCGCTGGGAAACAGAGCCTTGCAGCCTGCACGTGAGCAGGACTGCAGCAGGAAAAAGGGAAACTTTATTGTCTTTTTGTCTAGATCACAAGCTTTATAAAACAGGGTCCAGGGTTTTTATAAAATAGCGTCCAGGATTTTTTGGCTTTTTGTTTGTTTGTTTGATTGTGGTGGGGGTTTTTATTTATTTATTTTTTAAAGTAAGGATCTTGCAGCTGCAGAGCAGTAGATAAAACACTTCCCACCCTGCCCTGGGTGTCGGTAGTGTACCTGGGCTGTCCCCAAACCTGCTTGTCAGGGACCTGCTGCCCACCATGCCAGGACCAGCCTCCAGGTAGGAGATTCCCTTCAGCCACTGAGAATCCTTAGGAAGCAGAAAAAACCACTTGGAAGACTTATAATCTCAAAATGTGAATGCTTTCTTCACAAATAGGCTTTGTAACCCCTACAGTGTTTTAGAGAGAAGTCCTCACTGACAGTCTACCCAAGTCTCGTGTGACTCACTAAACTACCACAACAATCTGGAATAACTGGCAGTTTTCCACTTGAAAAACCTACTTCACTTCACCTGGGTCTGCTGGGTCTGAAAAGAGCTGGTTTTGTCCAACATCCAGAATTCCAGGAAAACCTGCAGTTCCCATCACACAGCCACTTCCCTGTTTCCAGAAACAACCTGCTGCTAACGCGATAAGAGGCTTTTAAATAATTCCGATGGGCTGTGGCTTCTGCCTTCGAGCTGGGTGATGTTTGTCACAGCTGAGACCTTCGCCCTTCCCTTCCCAATGAAGCTGCTTAACGAGGTTCAATGTCTCCTCTGAACCTCCCGGATCTCAGCCAGTTCCCCCCAAAACACCCACACCCTTCACATCTCCGCTCTGGTCGCTCAGCGTGTCCACACAAGGGAGGGTTAAAGCCACAAATCCCAGCTCGAAGCCTTGCTGGTTCCATTCCCAATGCCACCAAGACACCAGTTTCACTGGACACTGTCCCTGACCGTGGACACCTGCTCGGGCCCCGCGCTGCTCGCACCCCCGCGGGCAGCCCTGTCCTCACCCTGGGCAAAGCTCATGGCATTGCTCAGAAAGGGAAAAAAAGGCTGAAAAAGATCAAATTCAGTTTTGAAGCATCCGCCTCCCAGAAGAGGAGAGAGATGAGGGCAAGGACATCATCTCCTTCTGGGAGGAAATCACAGGCTGTGCAGCTAATGCTGGAGGGATTGATATTCTGAAGGGGCGCGGTTTGAAACCGCACACGGCCCGGGAGCAGCAGCAACAACCTACTAAACAATTTACATCAGATCTCCAAATTTACACCAAACTGCTGAATTTACATTGATCCCTGGCCTGGGTACTTCAGCTGGTGTAGGTGGCCACCTCCTCGCCACCCTTCCACCCTGACTGTCCCTTATTTCCAGCACCCCTGCACAGATGTTTGGGGTCCATCCCACCGTGCCTGGGTACTTCAGCTGGTGTAGGTGGTCACCTCCTCGCCACCCTTCCACCCTGATTGTCCCTTATTTCCAGCATCCCTGCACAGATGTTTGGGGTCCATCCCACCGAGGCGGCACCCATCCGTCCTCCTGTGGGTCATGGGTACTGAGCCCCTGCCACCAGCTGGTCACCCCAACCCCACAGGCTCCTCTGGGCACAGCTTTGCTCCCGCTTGTGCTCCCCACCACCACTCATCTCCATCCCATCACCTGTGAGAGGAGACCTTC
>NW_010292089.1:17727-24908 GCF_000700745.2 Antrostomus carolinensis
TGGGGGTGGGTCTGTTCAACCAAGGAACAAGGGACAGGACAAGAGGAAATGGGCTCCAGTTGTGGCCAGGGCAGTTGAGATGGGATGTGAGGAAGAATTTCTTTGCTGAAAGGGTTCTGAGGCACTGGAAGGGGTTGCCCAGAGCAGTGGTGGAGTCCCCATCCCTGGAGGGATTGAAGAGTCGTGTAGACATAGCACTGAGGGACATGGGTTAGTCGGGGACTTGGTAGTGTGAGGTTAATGATTGAACTTGATGATCTTAAAGGTCTTCCCCGAGCAAAGCTATTCTATCTATTCCCTTCTATCCTCTCCTCTGCCAGTGTGTGGCCATGCCACCATCCCTTCCCGTCCCTCCTGAGCCATCTCCCACTGCGGGAGCAACGTGGGCACCAGCAGCATGAAGGTCTCTGCGCTCACAGCAGCTCCATCCAAGCAAGACAACATTTCTCCCTGCAGCACGACGTCGATTTCTGTGAACCAGCCTGTCCTTGCAAACACACAACATGTTGGAGGTGTAAACACTCGCCTTGTTACTGTTGTTCTTGGGGCAGAGGGTTTTGTAAACATTTCTCTTTCCTGGCCAGCCCAGCAAACCACAACAAGAGGTTCCTCCCCTCCAGCCTGCCTTGGGCCGCACAGTGACATAACAACAAGTAAATTTCCACCGCCAGGATGAATTTCTGCCCTGTGGATGTCAACAGGAGCTTTAGCACTTGGTATTTTCAAAGCAAGCGTTGATATTGTTTGAAAACATTCTGTACCACATTCCACGCTCAATTCTCTGTTAAGTCTGATTATTTGGGTCTTTTCTAGGTGAAGTCTCCTGTCTTAAAAAAAGAGAAGAAAGTGTTTTACCTTCTCTTATCTCCCTTTTCCCTCTTGCTATTTAACCCACTTCGTGCTAGACAGAGCATCATTAATTAAGATAAAGCTGAGCTTTAGCCAGCGATGTGTCTGACGAGGGCTGCAGTAATTACACTGCTTCATCTGAAGCCACACGTGTGCATGGGGAGGAGACCTGGGCTTGGCTTCATCTGGGCTGGGTGTAAAGCACCCAGGAGAGATGTGAGGAGGGAAGGGGACCATGAAGAAGCCTCAGGGGTTGGAGGTGGGAACACGATCTGGACTTTCCCGACTCCAGACTTTTTCCTATGTCTAGAGATAAGGCATGCTCCTGAGCGTGTGGGTCTGCAGGATCAGGCCCTTTTCAACAAGGGAGGAAGCAGAACTGAAACTCCTCTTCCTCAGCACAGTTTCAGGGCAGCGTTGTGACTGAGAATCGGGTTGTTATAACCTGGTAACAGATGCCTTTGGCTGAAAATCACATTCTGGGGGGTCTGCTGGCCTTTCAGCAGTGCTGTAAGGACTTCACAGGGCCTGTGCTCTCAGAGCAGAGCTTGGGGATTTAAAGAAGAAGACAAATGAGGACCCCACCCTTCCAGTCCTACCAGGCTGATAGACCAGAGGAGGATGAACCAAGGGCAAGAGCAGCTGGTGGAGAATCCTGAGCTCTCTATTTATCCCCATCTCACTTGGACCAGGCTCCGTGCTGCAGCATCCACGTGCAACGTGAACCAAGAAACACCCACCAGGCACATGAGGAATGGCCACCAGCCCCCCCAGACAGGACTGACCACGGGAATCAAAAGCAGCATGAGGCCACGCAAGGTCTGTGGTCACAGGTGAGCAGTGGTGCCTTCTCCTGCCTTGCGATGCTTCTCAGCACCTGGAGCAGTTCCTGAACAGCAAGAAGAGTTACCAAAGCAATAGCACATGGGGGTCACGGGGAAGGAGCAGTTGGACTCCAGCCATCTCATTTGCAGGAGTTTCAATAGTTGCTGACATTAATTAAGGACCTACGTGACCCTTTGGAAAATGCACAAACTGCTTGGGAAGGAGGAGCTGGATGAGCAGCACACGTGCAGCTCCAAGCTCAGACCTCGGGCATCCCGGCTCATCTGCTGGCATTTCTTATTTCCCCCCAAATTAGATGAAAGGCATCTGTCAGGGGGAGTTGTGATCTCACAGGAAATGGGGGTGTTTTAAAAAAGTTTGAAATTTCCACCAAAAATAAGTATTTTCTTGTCCTGTTTTATTTATCAAAACTTCCTTCACTTTACCCATTATAGACTGAAATTCTACCAGCTTAAGGCCAGATCAGGTTTTCTCTGCTCGTGGAAGCCGGTCTCAGAGTACCTGCCACTAAACCATTTGGCTTTCAATAACACTGACCAGTTCTGCCCTGGGACTTCATCAACCAAGAGTTACACATCAGCAAAGTTACCCTGAAAGAAGGAAGCACAGAATCAGACATCAAGTTTCAGTTACAGTTTGCACTAAAAAATTAACATTTTCTATGGGTAGGCTGGTCTGAATGAAATAAAACTCCCACATTTTAGCTCAAAAAAGGAGGATGGTTGGGACTGAGGGTTCGAAGAGTTAAGTCAGTTTGTGAAGCAGCTCCGCGAGGGCTCGGCTGGGAGAGCGTAAATTGCTGGCAAAACAATTCACCGCTGTTCAAGTAGAATTATATAAGCTGATTTATGTGTATATAATCAGGTAACAGTGCCAAATGTAAGGTGCTCTCAGGCTATATGTGTATACAATGTGGATTTTTTTTTCCCCCCTGTGAAGAGAAGTAAAATAACACAGAAGATCTGTCGGGGCTGAGGCTTGTACATACTCTGTGAAGCTACACGGCAAGCTTCTTGGGGTTTGGCTGTTTTGTACAGTAATCAAACACCTCTAGACCTGCAAGGCAATAAAAGCCTTATTTAAATTTAACAGTATAATGCCTTTTTTTTTTTTTAAAGCAAAAAAAAGCTTTGACTATGTATTGGTAGAGAGGGGTTCCTACTACCTTCAGCAGCAGTAACTTATAAATCAGACTTACATGGTTTATTCACTTATTTTCTCTGATTACATTAAAAAAAAAAAAAGCATATTTGCCATGACAACCTCTTCATTGTATGTCAGGATTCCAATTCAAATATAAAGGACTTCTCTTCCAAAGACCCTCTAAGGTCACTGCTGCACTAAAATCTTCCAGGGACAGAATGTACACGATCTACACCATCCACTGAGAGAGGGACTTCTTGATATAAGTTAAAAGCATTATGGGCTCTCACTGCAGAAGTAATATACTAAAATTCTGCCTTTCTTCTTTTTTTTTTTTTTCTTTTTTTCCCCCTCCAAACACAGTGGTAGAATATTTGTAAAGGCTGGCTAAAATATAGATTAAATGTGATGTATTCCAGGGGTTTAGGAAGAGATTAATTAGTGCTGGGAAAAATAAAAAAAGAAAAAAGAACGGGTCATTTAAATCAGTACCTTAACAACCTTAATTTATGGTGGGAATATTTGATAGAATCCAGATATTTCATCTAGGTGTCAGATTTGGTTTTTTTCTTTAAGGAGCTACAATAATTGAAATTGATATTTGAGAAATCAGGATGTTGTCAGCAAATCATCCACGACTGGGGAGCCTGGACCTGGCTTGGTGCACAACTCTACTTCTGCAAACATCCTTTCCAAGAAATGAAGCCAAGTGTCTTGCAATGAAATAGCCTCTCCATGAAGAATTCAGTCACCGTTGTGTCGGTGCTGGGCTGCTGCCATGATGCTGCTTCTCATGGGCACGGGCTGATGCAGCGAGAGCTCTCCTCACAGTGAGAGCATCCATGGCTTTGCTCCTCAGAAGATCTGGCCACCAGAAGAGTACGTGTTCAGTTCACATACGCTCAGATGCAGCATCCATAGGGTTGTTAAATATTTGAACTAGAGGGACACCAACCCCCACAATGGCAAACACCTGATGGACATGACTTTGGTTTTTAGTTTTCCTGATGGCCTTGGTGGCCAGGCTCTTCAGGGAGTGTTGGGTATTCATGCAGGAAGACAACATCTTCCTGAAGAAGGAACGTCAGCTGGTTATCGTAGCTTGCTTGTTTTTCCTTATGTCCCCAGGCTGTGTGGACAATCTGTTTTCCTTCGGTAAAAACGAGCTCATGTCTGATTCCAAACACCCTGGAAAGTGGCAGCAACATCCTGGCCAGCGCAGAAGGCACCCAGAGAGCCCAGGGCAGCCCCTCGGGTGGGTGCTGAGCTCTGTCTGGGACACAGGGAGCCCAGACAGCCCCTGCCCGCTAGAAACCAAACGTTCAACCCGCAATCTCGAGCTCACGGTGATTTCCTGACTGCTGTTAATGTCACGAATGAGCGAGCTAATTATCTGCCTGAGCAGGATTGCTAATTGTAGGAGCAATCCTAACAGCTTGGCATCCTGAATTTTCCAGTCCCAGATACTACTGTTTATAATAAAATTCAGGCTGGAAATTAGCCCCGTCTCCCTCACTGCCCAGTGCCTCGCACAGGAGCTTCCCAGTCCTTCCCCTGGTTTCTGGGTACTACCCCAGTTCCTGTGAGAAGGAAACACAACAAAATCTGAGGCAACAAGTGCCTGGAGAGCAAGCCTAGCTTTGTGTCATCTGTTTTGTCTTTGCAATAAATCATGTTCTGACTTCCCCAAGCCAAAAACCAAGAGAAAGCAGCTTATGACACTCAACAGAATTCTGCAAACCTTAAAACACTTTGTAGATCCAGCACAAACAAACGTGCAATGAAAGCCCAAACAAGTTAAAAGAAAGATGGCTTTGCTCAACAAGATTACACAGTTAATAAGAAACTTCTAAAGAAACTGCTCTTTTCACCTTAAAAAAGAAGAACCCGTGTGTCAGTGTGACCAGGCTCTGCCGAAGAGAGGCAGCCACCAGCATCGCTCGGGGAGGCGGCGAGCCCGCTGCAGGATGCTTTACATCTGGAAACAGTATCACCAGGGAATGAAAAGAGGAAATGTCATTCTGACAGGTCTCACTGCAAGTTTTCCCTGAACTTGTTGGTCCCTGCCCCAGGTCTATTATAGAAACCCACCCATGAGTCTTTCCTATTCTTAAAAAAACATTATTTGATGTGATCTCCCCGTTGCACGTCACTGCTGCGGTGCCAGGAGATGGAGGTGCCCACCCCTGAGCTGCAGGGACACGTCCCGTTTGTGCCAGGGCGATGGGGACAGCGCAGTGCAATCTGTTGTTGACCACTGAAATGGTATTTTAACATTTGTTTCTGGAATAATTCGTTGCTGGGACATTAGGAAGTCACTAAAACGGAACTGCACTAGAGAGAAATAATTACCTTTCCATCAAACTGAATACAGATGCACGATTAAGGAGACATGGTATTTATATAATATTCTCAGATCATATAAATAGAGTTGCTGTGTGGAGACAGAGCCTGTGAATCACTCATTTGGTTTATGAGATTGAATAAGCTGTGGCTCTATCAGCATCAGCAGCACTGAGGAAACAAGACTGACACTGGGAGAAACTATTTATCAGGGATTCATTGACCGGAATGATGCTTTTCAAGTTAGACAGAAACCAAAATACATTATTGCAAATTATGCCCCAAAATAAACACTTTTAGGTCAAGCATAACATACCTGATGTTCTGAGCAATGTCTCTCATTCCTTAGGAAGGCTTTACCAGTGTTTGAAGTCAGTGGGACTCCGAATTAGGTGGAATTAGTTATTTAAACAAAAATATTCTTTCTTAAGCGTCCCACTAGTTTTTCAGATCAGCCAATCTCTAGCCCGTTTCTGATGCTGCAGAAGTGCCACCTTGCAGGCTGCCAGCGCCAGACCAGCCGTGCAGGCACAGCTCACACTGCCCAGAGCTGCAAGAACCAGGCCAACAGAAAAAGGCCAAAAAACCCCAAAAGCTAAGCTGGGCACACTGCTGGGGTCTGGCTGCTGCCCTGTACATCCCACACAGCAGAGATGAAACCAGAGGTTACCAAATGGTCACGGATTTGTTGCAATAATTTACTGGTAGCTTGTGAAAAATCGAGTGCATTAAAATGTTTCAATGGGAAACTGTCATCACAACAGGAAACCCGGCTGCAAGCGGAACCAGGAATCGCTCGCATTTAGACTCACTTGGGTGATATTTTTGTTTCCATTTTGACTATTTTTTTTCTGTTTTGGCTACAAAGTTTGAAAAACCTGCACAGTAATGCTGCTACCACGGGGTCCTGGCTGGTTGCTCCGACCTGATGCCAGAAGGGATGCAGGTCTTCCCAGGCAGATCCAGTTCCCGGGGAACGCTGCAGGGAGACGTGTTCCCCACCTGCTTTCCTGCTGGCAGGAAAATCCACTGTGCTCAATTACCATTGACCAGAGTTACTTCACCCCGACCCTCGCTCCTGCTCCTCCAGCAAGAACCCAGGGGGGGTCAGACTCCCAGGCCCCCCGCGAAGGTGCACTCGGGTACCTGCTTATTTCAGCTCCCTGCAGGCAAAGCCCTTGGTACACATTTAAATCCCAGGATATTCTTAAATGATTTCCTTAATTAGGGCTTGGAATGTTTTGAAATTATTTCTGGCTGCCTGGGATAGTTATTCATTTAAAAAGATCTTTAAATCTGCAGTGACTTACAGTACAATTTTATTGACTTTTTTTTTTTTTTTAAATATATTACCTGACTCCAACGAGGCTGCAGAGGGAATTACAAGTCAGGCCAGAACATATTTCCAGCTAAGACAAGCGTAAGAACTTTTAAAAATATATAATTCAATACTAAATGCATCATTTAAAAAGAACTGCAATAATGAGCTGAGAGGGGAAGAGCTGCAGAACAATAGCTGGAGAGCGAACGCCACAGCCCGGGTTGTCGGAAGGGCCTGGAGAAATCAGCCCTTGTGTTCTGCAGGGGTGTGAGAGGGTGTGCAGGGACACCGAGGAATAGTTAAGCAAACATTCCTCTATGAACCAACTGAAATGCGATTATCTCTGTGTAGTTGCTGAAGATTAATGGATGGTACTTAAATCGCTTTACAGAGGGTCCCTCCTGATGTCACACTGCTGTGCGGTGTCACCTCCAGCCCTGCTGCCACGGGGAGCGGCTGCTAAAGGGGTTTCTCCCTGGGTGGAAATAAATAGTCCCACATGGCAGGTGTTGGTACCAGCCCAGCCCTTCAAAGTGAGTAACCAGTGTGTCTTAAAAATCATCTCGTGTGCTGGTTGCACTGGGCTGCAGCCAAACCCAGCCGCTCGCTCACTCCCTACCCAGGGGACAGGGGATAGAACTGGGGGAAAAGGGTAAGGAGACTGGTAGGGTGAGAGAAG
>NW_010292090.1:0-22009 GCF_000700745.2 Antrostomus carolinensis
ACCCAGGTCCTTTTCCACAGAGCCCCTCTCCTGGTCAGCGAGCACCTGGGCTAGTGGCACATGGCCGTGGTAAGTGGCTGCAGTTGTTCTGGGACCCATACAGCCACCAACCAAAGTTAACCTTTCCCACCAGCTCCTCCCGCCTGCACCCTGGAGCTTCCTTGGCTTGCTTGGTGTGCACCAAGCATTCATGCCAGCCCTGCTCCTGGTAATAAACTGCACTACAGCTGCAAAGCACCCTTGTAATTTTAACTTTGCCATTTTTAGTACCCATCCAAATAAGCTGGAAAAGCTCTGAAGTAAAATACGGGGTGAAAAATTAAAGCAAGAAACGTTGTCCTTTCTCTTTGAACCATTGGCTCAGGTGAGGAGAGGGAGAATTTCCCATCATCAAGCTTTGCTGTTATTATAGTGGGACCTGAAGGGAACTTCTCATTTACCAGGGAGCAGCCTTCCCTGGTTGTTTATCAGGAAGTCAAAATCAGAGTATTTGAAGCAAAATGAGGTTTTGAATAAATATTCCCAGGTTTTTAGAAAAGATAGGCTTGGTGTTTTTCCTCTCAGTTGTCTCAAAGAAAGACAGTCTGTCAGTCTCCGTCTCTTGGAGATAATGTCTGTTGTATTTCAGGAGCTAGCTTTGCTTCTCAAATACATTCACAGGTTTTCAAACACATTTATCCCATTTCTTTGCTGAACACACAGCGTTACCACTCGTACAAACCTCTTGTTAATCCCCAGAGGCTGAGTCCAAGCATGGCGAAAGTCAGTTCATATCCCCGGAGATCAGCAGGGCGACGTTAGCTTACACTGGGCAACACTTTGGCCCATACGCTCTGATGTATTTGGCTGGCAGCCGAGGAGTTCATGACTTTTATATGTTTCAACAAAAGGCGTTGAAAAGAGCTTTTGATATGGTTATTTGGTGAAAGAGATCAAACATTTCCCCTTTGCATTAATCCTTTTCATGTTTTCAGTATTTAAACTGATTTTTTTTAAAAAAAACCTCATCCTGCAGGTGTTCAGGCACATGGTTTGAGAAATAGATATTTGGGGCGTACGTGCTACTGGGGCAACTGCAGAGAGAAATGGCAGAGGTTTATGAAATCCTGCAGAACGTGAACTGACAGTGATGAGTCCTGTCCGTTGCGCTGGAAGTGGCAGGCGCACTGGAGATGGGCTCCTGGACTAGAGGTGACCCACTGGGGCAGCTCTCATGTTCTTCTGCTGGCATTGTTCTTATGCCATTATCACCCCAAAGCTCATCCCTGTGAAGCTACAGATGCCCAGGGCACGTGTTTCAATGACACCAGAAATGGAGCATCCCTCCTGGTGTGGGGCGAGGGCAGAGAGGCTGCTGCTTCTGCAAGGGCAAATCTTGGGTGGGTATCTCTGGAACTTGTAGGTGCAGGAGGGTTTGCTTGAGGGTCAAGAGAGGCTGAACTCATTTACCCACCACTCAGCACTTTTTTTCTGACCTCGGCAGCTCCTTTGTGAGCCCCGGATGGCACTTGTTTCTTTGAGCACGGCTATTGTACATGTGCTGGGCTTTACTGCTGTTCTTGAAAGCAGCCCCCAAAATGAGATTTACTTCTAAGAAGTAATAAAACCCAGGCAGGCAGTCATACTCTCTTCATCTCTCCTGGTTTTTTTTAAATTTCTTTTAAAATGACCTCTAAAATATTTTCCTATTAAAGCAAGGTCTATTTTTAAGCTACCAATGTCATTTAATTAGTCATTTTTCACAAGAGGCACATCTGACTGGAATTTATGCTCTTTTTATCCACTTTTAGGAGCATACACATTTTTTCTACCACTGAGTAAGATGGGGTCTCTTAGTCTTAGGTCTAACAATCTCTACTTTTTTTCCCTTTTCCCTCATCTTCTCCCTCAGATGCTGGAAGCAAGTACAGCAGACGGTCTGTGTACCCCATTTCACAGATCATCTGGCTCATCATACAGGAGCTAGGAAGTAATGTGCTCTGAAAGCAAGAAAATGCACTTAGCAGAAAAAGAAATACATATATGCATTTTAAAATGTCTATTTTAGACATTTTTATCTGTCACTTCTATACCTGTCTATGTTGTCTTATGCTTATTGTCCCCTTGGAATGAGTTTCCAGTTTAAAAATATGAGAGTTTCATAGTGTGAGACCATTAAGATAACATACAGCTTAATTTCTGCCCCAATCACATAAAGGATGGTGTTATTCCTTTACTCAGCACTCACAGCTGGGTCAACATAAATTTTGGGGAAAAAAAACGTGCAGATCATGAATTGAAATGTTCATAAATACAAACCAAAGCAGAGAAGAAAATATGGTTTTTCCCAGCTTAAGTGCCTTCAAGACCTTACAGCTCATTCAGAACAGCTAGTTCAAACACAGAGCCCGTAGGTCACATCCTGGCATCCTTGTGTAGAATGGTTCTGCATCTGAACCCCCATGATGTGGCCATTTTACTTACAGACTTCTAGACATGGCAGCAGCAAAAACCTTGACAAGGTGAGAGATCAGGCAGAGACAGAGCATGTCTGTATATGCTTTGCTTTTTGCCTGAGGTTACCTACCTACACACAAGACCGCTGGCTGCTGTACAGTGAGGTGTGCACTGTGGGGCGGTCACTTAGCCTGGGGATAAACCCTGGGTCCGAGGGAGAAGCCTGGTCCCTGTCCCAGGGCTGTAGTCCCTCTGCATCGCCAGTGGAAAGCAAAGAACATGTGGTTTTACTTCTCACCTCTCCTTATGGGGGTTACTTTCACATGAACGACAGTAAGTGGATGTCTGTACGCGTAAGAAGTGGAAATCTGCCCGTTACCAGTCACGGGGGTCAGCTTTCCTACACAGTCTGCTGAGGAAAGCGAGAGAGAAGCTGTCATGAAGGAACTGGGTACGGAAAGCCCCTTCACTGGCTCCATTTTTGGAGCAGTTCCTCACTATCCAGCCACTGTGCAAGACGGCTGCACGCTCCCCAGCGAGGCTGGCACTCACGGGGCGCTGGGTCAAAGCAGCCTCCGCTACACGGCTCTTGGAGGAGGCAGATAGTGTGCACGCTGATGGGGAAGTGTGCAGTGCTCCTGGGGACTTGCCAAGCCTCTACTCAGAGGCAAAAAGCCAACAATTACTGTTATCATTTGTGCCCTGGATGTCTACTTACATACCAGAACCTCGTTACGCCACATGCTGCACAGCCCACGATGAACGCCTGGTGCCTCTGACCCTCCTTTATGGAGGGGCAGCAGGAGCGTCCCTGGCAGCCCCAGCAGCAGCGAGGCTGCAGGTCCCTGACAGCAGCTATACAGGGAGAGGAGCCTATGGCTGAGTGAACTGCAAAGGGAGGCCAGGTCCTTCTGCAAAGAAAATGCAACCTGTCAGTACCTTGTCAGTATTGCTTCAGCCTCTAAACCAACAACAGGGAGGAGGGAAGAGCCTCCCTGCTCTCTGCTCAGGAAGAGCTGCATTAAAGTTTGCTCACTAACTTCATGGGCAGCTTTTCTTTCAGCCCTGTGCCCACGGGTGCTGGAACAGCCTTGGCTCACTAAGGGCTCTGGTACCCTGCAGCCCTCTGCGAAGCCCGAGGATTTGTAGTATTTGGTTACTGTGAACTTGGGAGTTACTGTTGAATGTGTTACTTGAGAAGAAAATCTCAACATTTAGGTGTAAGGCTCTTTTTGAAGCATTCAGGTACCAGTGAGGGAGAAGAAATGCTTCCTAATAAAAAGCCACAATCTGCTTGTGCTGCAAAATATCAAGTGTCAAACTGATTCTGCTGGTTTTGCTCAGCACTTTGGGAGACAGTCTGTGTAAACTTGCTTTTATCTCAAATAGTCCCTTTTGCCCTCTCAGGCTATGGGCTTCTCTTTGCTTTCTGACCCGAGTGTTCATGAATCTCTGCTGTCCCTCACAGTCAGGGGAATAACGCTTCCCCAGGGAAAGCTGCCGTACTCACCTGCATTATTGTGAGAACCCAGCTCCCATCTGGTGAAACAACAGGATGCTGCACCCGCCCTGCTTGAATTAGGATTGCGAATATCGAAGATAGAGCAGCAACCACGGCGTACAGAAACCATTCTGAGGTGGCAAATGTTACTGCATCATGTTGCAGTGGTATGAAGCCAGAAGAACCAGCAAACATCGTGGACATTAAAGCAGGGAGACGTGACACACTGGGAGAACAGTAGAACACCTGAAAAGTGTCGATTGTAGATTTTTAAGCTAGAAGAAACAGTCAGAGAAGCTGAGGATGGTCTGGTGCAGAGCACCACTCAGTGATGCTGGGATGCTCCCCCTTGCACTGATCCTGAGCCTGTGGTTGAGTTGGAGCTGTGGTCTTCAACCTCGGGAGTGCCACACACTGCACAGAAGGGCTCCATGAGAGGTGACTGGGAAAAGCAAGTTTACATAACCTGTACAGCAAACCTTGAATAAAGCGAGTTCAAAGCTCCACTTCGAAAAACAGGAGACTATTAATTAAAATAAGGTTGACAGACTTGAACGAAAGACCATTTGAATGCTGAACTTGACCAAGTATTTTCAAAAATACCTTATAGCTGAAAAAGAAGGAATACTATTCAGAAATAGTAAGTTTTATAGGAGCCCAAGTCCTGCTTTCAAAGTAGCTTGGCTGTTGGGATGCTACACTGTACTGTGGGTCAGTGGGTTTGACCCCACTTCTGAAGGCTGAATTTGAATTCCTGAGTCACTAATGGGGAAAACAGTTATCATTTTTCCCCTCAGAAGTTTTTCCTGTCCCCTTGTGGATACCATAGATATGGGGACAGCTGTCACAGGGAAAGATGCTTGAAAGCTCCATGAAACCAGGCTGCTGGGCTTTGGCCTGTCAATGAGTCAGGGTCCAGCACCTGCCCTGTGCACAACGATGCAGCAGTGCTGCTGATGGCAGGCTGAGGCCAGAGGCTCCAGTCCCTCACATTATCATGAATAAAATCCAAAAGGCAGAAAGTCCTAAGCTTCCTGGAGCTCTGGCAGGTCCTATAGCCTTTCGAACAGCAAGAGACTAATTGTATTTAGGGAGCTTACAGTTGCTTTGCTAAACTGAAGAGTGTTGTTATATTGGCCACATTTTCCTTTCCTTCCCCAACAGTGCTGTTACCAGCAGAGAACAGGTACTATTTCTCACGGGCGGTGAACCTCCTGCCAGTGGCCTTCCCTGGTGAGATGCTGTGGTGGGACTTCATGGGGAAAGCTGGGTGCACACTGGGCTGCAGCTGGATAAATATAGAAATAAACAGGCGGGGTTGCCATGGCCATGCCAGCCAGCCAGCAGTCAAGCTAAAAGCCAAGGAAATTGTTCCAGGAAAAAGAAAGAAAAGAAAAGCTTAATCTTAGTAAAAAATATAGTCCCTGAGCACTGGCAGTGTCAGGGTCAGATTGGGTTACACGTTGTATAAGCCCCCGTTACACAAGCCAAGGCAGGGCAGAGGCTTTCCCAGGACTATTCAGTCCTGCTTTCTCTTGCTCAGCATCACTGTTGCTCCCTCATTCCTTCCTTCTCACTGTCCCTTCTCCCAGTGCTTGCTTGGACATCAAACAGGTTAGTCCAAGTTCTTCCATCACCGTGATTTAGGAGATCACACAAATAATTTGGTCTTTAATAAAATACGAGTGTGGAAGCTTATGAGTGGACCTGAAGTAACTCACATGAGTGGCTGCAATAAGGGCAGCTCCTTCCATGCTGCTTATCTGTGTAACAGACAAAAAAGCATACTCTGCACGAGGGACACAGCCTGCCATAATACAGAGCGACCAGACCCCAGGGGCTAGACACAAGCATCACCTCGACCCGTGCAGTCTGCACAACAACCGCAAACGGTGCTGGGGGGGCTCCTGATAATTGAGAAAAAACGCGCCGCATGCATGTTTCATAGAAATAATATGACTGTTACTATTCATCCCCTGACCAACTTTAAACCAGCTGTTGAGGACATTATTTTCTCCTTGAAGCATGCATGCTCCTCTCAGGGCACTCCATCCTGTTCACCTTGAGATTCTGTTTTTCCATGAAGAAGTGTCATATCAGTGGCAAACTCTTATCTTTGCCAACACTCACCAGCCCTCTCTTTGCATCCCAGCACTCACACTTCAGGCAGATGTTCTAGAAGCATCTTCAGGATTTTTTTTTTCCCCCCCATTGGAGCAATGCAAAAGAAGGCTGCTCCTCCTAACAGATTTCCAGACTGCATTTCCTCTTCCAGAAATAGCTGCCTTCAATCCCTCGACTCTCCCTTTGCCAGCTCATTTTCGATTCTCTGGTCTGATCAAGCATCATTCACCAGAAGAAACACACACTTTCCAGAGTCAGAACCATAACCTCCATTTGAAAACGTACTCCAGCACAGTGCAAACGCACTACTTTTGACTTTTTTTTCTCATTTCTACATATTTGAGTAATTGCTTTCAATTCAGCACACTTCTGCAACACGTTGAAGCTCATTTCTCTGCTCTTAATATTTTAAGTTTGACTCCAAGATGCTAAAAAGCTGCTGAAATATGTATTGGCAACTAATCACAGTCTTCCAAAGAAAAAGAAATATAACATTGTACCACAAACAGAAAATTCATTGCCATTTTTAGAACTATGGAGAATATACAGATGCCCTAACAAATACAACTTGCTTCTTAATCAACAAGAAAGGAAGGTGATTATTTAAAGCAGTCTTTTCATGACATAGAGAAAGAACAAAACAGTAACTGAAACCCACTGACTTTAGAGACTCCCAGTTGAGGCTTGCCCCTGAAGCAGGAAGAGAAGAACACACAGTTTTACCCAGAAAGCAGAGAGTTTAAACTTTTCAGACCTGGCCAGTATTATACAATACAACAGACTTTCTGTTATACATTATACAATACTGGACAGGTATAAAATACCTCTATCACTCATATTTCCCTACCCCCTTCTATAGACTCCTTTGAAAATCTTCATTCTTTACCACATCCACCTTAGGACTCTTCCTTGCAAAACCAAGATGCCGGCTCCTTGCAGAATGTTTTTTCCTGCAGCACAGTAAATTGCTACTCTTTCAAATGCCTGGGGGAAAAAAAATTGAATTAAGTCCAAAGGAATATTCTGATTGCCAGTGGCTGTTCTCTCTGTCTTAACCTAGATCAGTTTGACATAAGCCATTTACTTCATGGTTAACCCTGGAAAAATCCTGCAGGGAATATAAAATCATGCATTAATCCTGCTCACCAGTTTGGTTCCACTTAGGTTTGGATGAAGGAGGTGCCACGTTGCAACCCTGACTCAAATTGACTGCTTCGAATGCTTTAACAAAACAGCACTCCGGAGCCCTTTGTGATCCTCACACAAACTCTTCATTGCAGAGGAGAGAAACAGACACCACTGTAAGTGCTGAGCATTACAATGAAACATAAAGCAGCATTAAAGTTGCTCTGTGCTTAATGCTGCGGTTTAAGCAGCTAATCTTGTTTCGGTTGAATGGCATGTTCATTACAGCAAATAAATCAGTAACGTGTAGGATTATTGAAGAGGAAAGACATATTAAACCAGTTTAGGGCATCATATTGATTTTTTTTGTGTGTGTGTCTGATTTAGCTTGTCGTTTTTCAACAGTCAGTTCTAATAAACGCTTGTATAGCACAGATTAAGCAAATGGGAATGCTGCCCAGAAAGAGTATTATGAATAACTTAAGGCACTGGTTTAATTGCAGCAATCCATGATACTTACTGTGCTGGCACCGGAGGGGAATTTTCAGTATTAAAAGTTAAAACTTCAACCGAGCTACTAGCGACTATCTGTCTTTTATTAAATATTTGAAAGAGCTTTCCAGTATTTTCACCTCAGATGGGGGTAGGGGAAGATTTCGTTTAACTATGTAACTTACTTCCACCACAACTCATTATTTTAAAAAAATAATTAGCAGTTTACTTGAGGCAACCTTGTGCCTCTGACACTGCAAAACACTGCAACAGCGTCTGTGCCATCCTGCCACCTGGTCAGTCCTATTCTGCTCAGTCCCATTTGCAAGGAAGATGCACAGAAGCAAAAAAGCCCAGACCTAGCTCACGCTTCAAGCAGCAGGATCCTTTCAAAGCTATATTGTACTACAGAGTATTCCCATATTCCTTCCCCGCAGTGCCAGTTCCCTGGCACTATCCTTGCCACACCTCAGAGAAATGTGTAGGAGCAACTTCATCCAACTTTGGAGATGGCTCTGCTTAAGCAGAGACTTGGACTAGGCAACTTCCAGGGGTCTTAAAGCAGGACTGAGAGGAGGAGAAGCACAGTTAAGGCCTAGGTGAAAGAGCAAAGTGTTCCACAAGGCCCAATAGCCTCCTCTTAGCAATTTGTCTATGTCCATGTAGAGCAGACATTCCCTGTAAAACACCCATGAGATTTGGGGTAAGCAAGCTCCCATCCTGCACACCATACACCAACGCATCAAAGCAAGGATTGAGCAGGAAACAGGTGTGGTGTAATTGTTTTATCTGGGGGGAAAAATGCAGCTTTTTCTTCTCTGTATAAGGCTGAAAGTAACAAAATCTTCCCACAAAACAGAAGCCTCCCTCTTCCCTCACTTCTAATCTGTGCAAGGTAGGGAGGTCCACCTTAGCTCACTATGCCGCCCAGGAAGTGTGCACGCTCACAGTATTCCTACACGCTCACGTTAGCCACCACAAAACACAAGTGCCCCAGGCAGCTCCTCTGGCCCCAAAGCAGATGCTGAGGGAAAACAGTTTGTACCAGCATCATCTTTCAAGCACAGCAGTTGCATGGGCAGCCGTAGCTGGTCAGACAGCTCCTTAAGCCCACAACCAGTCCTAGGTATGGATCATGCCAGAAACCCTCTTGATGGCCAGCAGAGATGCTGGTATCTCTGTATTAAACATCTGCACTTGGAAAAGTTTATCACACAACTGAGTCTAGTCATCAATCACATCATCTCCTGTTTTCTTCCTTTACATGTTGTTTTTGCCATGGAGTAGACCAGGGTCTCCAAAATAGCAACTGCATTTCAACTCTCGGCACAACACAAGGCTACTAGTTGCACATAAATCATCCTGGGTGACCCCAGCAGGTAACAACAGACACTAATCACAGTGCTGGGAGAAATAATGCTTCAGAGAAGTTGCAGAATTTATTGGCTCCACTGTTCCAATCTGTAAATTTTTACACTGTCAAAAATACCAAGGGTGAATCCTGCACAAATTTAACAAAGATCAGTCTAAAACTGCTTACACCGGTCCTAGAAAGAAAATTTACACTAAATTTTTTTTTTAAATTGGCAAGTTACCCATATGTTCTGATTAGGAGTGCATTGACTTGGCTTATCACACAGTTTATTGTTCCACAGAAACTCTACATTCAGGGCATGAAAACTAACGTATAAATTAGCAGAAATGCAAGTAGATTTGATGGTACTTGATTAACTGGACAATAAGCACAAGAAGCAAAACACTAGGAAACTGAAGCCATTTTCTGACTGTAGCAGGCATTTAATAGAGATGGAAAAAAGCAGCCGTTGCACAAAAAATAAGTATTTTTTGTTTGTTTTAAAGAAAAAAGTCCCTATTTGTGCTAAACAGGAACCCTCACTCAGCAAAAAATAAGTATTTTGCTGAGCCCTCACTCAGCCTGAAATAAAACAGGAACTTTGTAAAGAGCCTTTGAACCAGGACGACTGCAACACCATCCACAGCATCACACAATTCAGGCAGCCTCCCAGAAGCAGTTGCTTTTAAGTAACTCAGGAGTAAGTCCCTGTTGCCATCCCATCCCATCCCACCCCACCCCACTACTTGTTCCCGTTCCCAACCTGCACAGGCAGCTCACCTGCACATCCCATCACAGCCCAGCGGGTAACTTGGACTCAGCTGCTCTGTCTCCCTGCTACCAGTCCCCAGCTTCACCTCCACCAAGAAGCCAGCACCTCCCCTTTCCAGCTCAGCTGCAATCAAGGCCCCATTTACACTCTCTTTTCTCAGGGTCTTCCAACCACCTGTGAACTTTATCAGCCTCTCCCTCCAAAACACTTTGTTCCAAGTGTGGTTACAGATCCTCATTTCCACTCTCAATTACTCTCTGACCCTCTGCTCCACTCATTGGGTAAATCTCCCGCTCCTTCCCCTTCTCCTGTGCTTACTCCCTCTCAAGTCCCTGTTCCCAACCACACAAGCAACCAGAACCATTCCTAGTTTTCCAGCTGAAGCCGCACCTCAGGCGCTGGCATTATAACTTGTCCCTTGCAAGTGACACACTGAGATTTAAATTTGCCTTGGAGATATCCATACCCTACCACTAGTGCACAAGGCCACCACCATCAAGCAAGAGGTCCAGCTCCCTCCATGCTGAGGCACTGCACTGACATTTTTGAAGAAATCTTCCAGCTCAACAGCCAGCCAACACTGTGCCCTCTGAAGCTGAAAACGTGGCCAGTGCAGGCAACCAAAAGCCTCCCCACAAAGACAGCAAGTCATCCCCACTAGCCTCACCCACCCAAGAAACTCCACTGCAACTAAGAGGAACCTTTTGATGTACTTCAGTAGGCTCTGAGGGAGCTGAAACTCCACCCTTTCTCAGCAGTTGCAGTTCATTTGTTCTGTAATTCAGCACAGCACTGCTTTCAAAACATCTTTCTGATGCTGTTTTCCTGCAAATGGCATAATGAGGAATAATAAGCAGGTGCTTCTGAACACAAACCCCAAACAGCAGGAGTATAAAACTACTATAAATGAAGCAATTAAGTAACCACACTGTTCACTGTTTATTGACAATCTTTATTAGAGCTGACTTTCCGTGTTTAGAGGTTTCCTAGCAAGTATAAATATGAATCAAAGTGCTACCCCACAGTAAGAAATCTTTATTTGCACAAAAAGATACAAACAACTAGTATTTCAAAGTTCATCCTATTTAGTACAGATAATACCAAAAAGGCAAAAAAATAAACAAAGATGAAAGACTAGCAGCAAAAAGAATTCTAGTTCTCCTTCAGCACAGTGTGTATGCTTCCACATTTCTCTAGGAAACAGAGTATAAAGATAATTCAAGCAATTTACATATGAAATATCCTACCAAAAATATAACACTGTGTAAAGAAAGTTGGTAATACAAATTTTTTTGGGGGGAAAAAAAAGAAGAAAAAGGAGAAAACAGTACATGTAATATTAAAAATCTCAAGTGTAAACTTTACTGCTGCTTTAAAATAAAAACCAACAAAAGTCACATGAGTATTTCCGTTTGGCTTAGCAGCCAGGAAAGTAAGAAAAGCTGATTTTTTTAATTTTTTTTTTTTTTTTAAAGTGCTTAACCACCATATCCAAAAGTAATGACTTTCAGACCTACTTATCATGAATGTGCTCAAAAAGCCACCGCTTACAGTATAAAAGCTGTCATTCTGAAATGCTGCACATACAAACTGGCTTTATCTGCACGAATGAAAGATTGCTTTGAACAGCTCTCAATCATATGATGTCCCAAATCAATGTAATGCTCTTAGAGCGGGCAGCTGAATAAGGTCCAGAAAGTTGAAGTTTAAGAATAAGAGATACAAAAAATAATCCTTTTTTTTTTTTTTTAAAGGCAGTACGCCTCTCCCAGCCGCAAGAAGGTAACTTTATGTAAGAAGCAAGAGAAACACAGTTCTATGTCATTGTTGTGAACTACCTACAACAAACTGACTGTTGTCCTAGTAATTCCCATGTTTAGCAGAAGGAGATAAATACTTCTTACTGATAAAAAGCAAAAAGGCAATCATGTGGGTGGGACCAATAGCTAACATAGTATTTTACATTATATTAAACATACTGTCAACTGGACTTTAAAACTGACAGTATGTCTTAACTCAAAAAACCTACAAAATAGAAGAAAAACAAGGACTGGAAGAGCTTTAGAACTGTTTTGTTACATTGTTATGTATTTATTTGAGCCTTAGTGCAAAGGAAAAAAATAACATTCTAGGCTCCAAAGCAAGACAAATAGGTAAGACTATTTCAGAGGGTTTTTTGACAGACATCAGGCACACAGATTCCAAGAGAAATTTATTTTTTTAGCTGTAATGGCCATTCATTTTTATCTCAAGGTTAGAAAACACATTTAAAAATAGGAGCAAAGGTTCTGGCTTTCACTAACCTCAAGTACAGCTACAAATTGTTTCAATCCCACCACTCTCCCAAATAAAGACTATCATAACCAAAGTGAGCGGTCGGTATTGCTGCAGCTGTTGAATTGTGCCCACAGCCTGTCAGTAGCACTATCCATCCCCACAGTTATTGTACAAATTTCTCCATCAGCTTTGGAATCCTGCAAGCTTGAATTTGTTACATT
This sequence comes from Antrostomus carolinensis, assembly GCF_000700745.2. Lineage (NCBI taxonomy): Eukaryota > Metazoa > Chordata > Aves > Caprimulgiformes > Caprimulgidae > Antrostomus > Antrostomus carolinensis. The sequence goes on from NW_010292090.1 coordinate 12,303, forward strand.
CATCTATTTCACAGGTCTAATTTTTAAAACTATTTCTTCAAAGTCATCAATTCCCAACACAGTACCTTCATTGTCCTTCAGGACAGTTTTTAAGTTAGAGAACCCCCTGGTTAATTTATCACTAAAATACATATTTCCATATAAAGTTCCTGTAAACACCTCTGTGTTAAGCCATAGCAAGCTCTAGACCAGGAAATTCAACATCTCCAGTGACTTGACTTTACCTCACTTCTCCTTTACAGAAGGAAAAATAAAAAAGACAAAAAAACCCCTTGAAAATTAAAAATTTAAAGAAATAACACAATAAACTGACAAACAGTGAAGCATTCAGTTATCCAAGCAGATATCTAAAATAAGCCTCTGAAAATGTAACATTTGAAAAGCAATTCTTTTAGTGGTTAAAGTGTGCAAATGACTAAATGTGCTGCCTGCTTCAGAGATAGCTGAATACTGTAGTCATCAATGATTATTATTCATGTCTAGCACTGGCAGTTCTGTTGCTTTTGTTGCTGGCTTTGGATATTATTTATTATCACTTCCTCCACGTATTTCATGCTTTCTCCCCCCGCCCCCCAACAGAGACACTCAGCATAACTTTAGAAAGAGGTATTGGAAAGATGGGAACTTTTCTTTTTAAAGGTTTCCTGCCCATCTATGTCTGGCAAAACTGAATGTTATGTGGAATTAAACATAATGCTTCTACAGCAGGAAGATCAAATATTATTTCAAGTTTTGCCTGCCTATGAAAATCATCTCAAAAAGACTCAGAATCTCAGGTTTCTGTGAAACAAATAACGATAAATTAAAGAGGAAAAAAAAAAACATGGAAGGAAAGTGTAACTATTCTATTGATGAGAAATACAAAAGCTTAGAAACAGAAAAACACCAGCTTCAGCCCAAGACTGAAAAAACCTTTTTTCAAATGGTTTTTTTCAAAAATTTTTCAAAACCAGAGTCCATACAGTGTCACACAGCCCTGCCTTGTCATGTTTGTTAATATCCTCGCTTAGAAGTCAGACAGCATTTTGTTTAACTTGTGTTGCTCTGTATCATTACACTAAACCGTAATTAACTCCTCTTTTGTGCCGGCCTCATTCCAACACAATTGTACCCACTGTATACCAGCAGCAGCTCTCAGGTTTTGTTTTGCAGCTCAGCTGTATTTTTCTTGGATGTTCACAAGACTGGCATTTGACTGGATGCGCTTGGCTAGAAAGGGAAAAATTATATGAAAATTAAACACAAAGAATTCCACAAAACTAGACTCTCCACTCCCTCTATTTATGTGACACAGACTTGCAAACAGCTTTCTGTTCACGTCCAACAACTTTAATGAAAAGATGTGGCTGAAGCTCTTTACTACCCTTCTTCAGGGGACAGCAGCAGACTAATAGTCGCTATTAGCGCCGTCAGCACAGCTGCAGGCAGATCTGGCTGGGCCCCCCTCTCCCACAAGAGCCAAGCGAGTCCCTGGCACCACCCAACTCTAAGAGTGAAATGCCAGCACCATCACTTACGCAAAATGAGTATCCTTTTCTTCTGCTTCGAGTGAAGGAAGCTACTAAGATAAAAAACAATCGGTAGGAAAAGAATAAAGGATGAAACTGCAATCACGGGGACTGTGTCGCTGCAGGGAACAGAACAGTTGAACGTCCTGCTCCAAAGCTTCCGAGTGATGTTCATCTAAAAGAAAAACATAAGCAAGCCGTGAAAGCGAGCACGTGCATTTCTGCTCTGCTGCATGGCAAACACTCAGGCCTCAAGACATTCAAGTGTTCAAATAGGACCTCCAAAAGTAGCACTTTAACAAATCCTCCCCCAGAAGCAAGCAAATCCCTGGAAATGCAGAAACAGACAATATAAATGGAGTGGAAATTTCACATCGAAACTTTTACAAGCTTCCAAACCAGTCTATACTCAGCCTATAGACGCCGCCACACGCCTGTTTCCCAGAGAGCTCACCGACAGCCTGCGGGAACAGCGCTAATCCCGTGCTTTCAACACTACTCCTTTTGCCCAACTGCTTAAAACCCCACAATGTAACAAAGCTTTTTCCAAACATATCTCACCAATGCTGAGGAAACCCTAGAAACAGCTGCTGTAATAAGGAATCAATTAGTACCCTGGCTAGAACAATAGCAGCAAAGCTTCGCATTAAAAGCCAGAAGATTAAGATGATTTTATTTTTTTTTTAAATCCATCCCCTTTGCAGTAACAAGAAATTAAAGTGCAGCTACTTAAACTCAGATGATCCTCCTAGAAGCTATGATGAAGCACATGGAGGACAGGGAGGTGATTCAAGACAGCCAGCATGGCTTTACCAGGGACAGGTCCTGCCTGACCAACCTAGTGGTCAGGTTACTGGTTACTTCATTTCTACAATGAAGTAACTACATCAGTAGACAAGGGAAGAGCTATGGATGTCACCTCTCTGGATTTCTGCAAGGCCTTTAACACAGTCCCCCACAACATCTTTCTCTCTAAATTGGAGAGACATGGATTTGATGGGTGGACTGTTCAGTGGATAAGAAATTGGCTGGATGGTCGCACCCAGAGGGTAGTGGTCAATGGCTCAATGTCCAGATGGAAGACAGTGACAAGTGGTGTCCCTCAAGGGTCTGTAGTGGGACCAGTGCTGTTTAATATCTTCATTAATGATATGGACAGTGGGATTGAGTGCACCCTCAGCAAGTTCGCTGACGATACCAAGCTGGGTGCTACAGTCAATGTGCCAGAGAGACAGGATGCCATCCAGAAGGACCTGGACTGGCTGGAGAAGTGGGACCAGGTGAACCTCATGAGGTTCAACAAGGCCAAGTGCACAGTCCTGCACCTGAGATGGGACAGTCCTCATTATCAATACAGGCTAAGAGATGATGTGCTAGAAAGCAGCCCTGAGGAAAAGGACCTGGGAGTAGTAGTGGATGAAAAGCTGGACATGAGCCACCAATGTGCAACTGCAGTCCAGAAGGCCAACTGCATCCTGGGCTGCATCAAGAGAAGCGTGGCCAGCAGGTCGAGGGAGGTGATTCTCCCCCTCTACTCCGCTCTGGTGAGACCTCACCTGGAGTACTGTGTCCAGTTCTGGAGCCCCCAACACAAGAAGGCCATGTACCTGCCGAAGCATGTCCAGAAGAGGGCCACAAAAATGATCCAAGGGCTGGAGCACCTCTCCTATGAGGACAGGCTGAGAGAGTTGGGGTTTTTCAGCCTGGAGACGAGAAAGCTCCAGGGTGACCTTACAGCGGCCTTCCAGTGCCTGAAAGGTGCCTGTAAGAAAGCTGGGGAAGAACTGTTCACAAGCAATAGGATGAGGGATAATGGTTTTAAACTATAAAAGGGTAGATTTAGCTTGGATATTAGGAAAAACTTTTTCAATATGAGGGTGGTAGATCATTGGAACAGGTTGCCCAGAGAGGTAGTGGAGGCCCCATCCCTGGAGATATTCGTCAGGCTTGAAGGGGCCCTGAGCAACATGCTGTACTAAAGATGTCCCTGCTCACTGCAGGGGGGTTGGACTAGATGACCTTTGAAGGTCCCTTCCAACCCAATACATTCTATGATTCTATGACGAGGAGCTTCAGTCACTCTCCTGCTGCACTGACTGAGGACAGGACCTAGCAAGACAGCCCCACCAGGCTAATATCTTCCCCATGAGACATCAGCCTGACAGTGGCACTGCTGCCAGTACTGTCCCATACCAAAAGGGAAAAGGCAATCCCTAGCAAGACAAGCGCAAATGGCTCAGATTAATGAAGACCTCCATGACAAGGTCTCCCTGTTGAGTATTAAATAAATACTTACTGCATCTTCCACGTCGATACACAAGTGTGCGGAGTGCCCAGACTCACCGCCTTGCCTGTTCAGCCTTTGCAAGTTGTTATACAGGTCATTCAACATCTTGTAGGTTTCGTTGCAGTTTTTACATACTTCTGTGTAGTTATTTGATGACAGATCGAGGGTTTGTCCCTAGGGTTATAAAACTCTGTATGAATCCTGGTTTAAGGCATTACCAAAAAAACCTTAAAAACTAGAATCAAGTTTGAACCAAAATCCAGACTTCCAGCATCCTAGATTAAGTAGAGGCCCAGGTGGACAACTCACATAAGAATGCAGGAGGAGAAGTGACCAAATCTAACTCGCTAGGGACAGGATTCACTTCCTGCAGGTTCTACATCTCAAACTGCTCTTTGAACCAGCACCTGTTTTATTTAAACATTTATTTTTAAAGTATCAGTTCCCAGGGAAAAAAAAAAATTACTAGTAATTAAATGCCATTTAACATATTATTATTATTAAATTAAATATTATTAAATGTAGTCAGAGATATCAGGTTCTGTAATAAGGGGGGGTAACGTTGTTTTTGTTTGCCCATACCTAACAACTGTTAGGTTGCTACTGCTTCACAGGGACAGACTGTGTCATAGTAAGCAATCCTTTTCATTTGTGGCCTTCACCACCCCTGAATGCAATACAACACACCTAAAAACAAAACTACAATCTCTAAAGATATTCCAACCCAGTAATGGTTGTACCAGCTACCCACTGACCACTGGGGTTAAGTTCTAGTTCAGACACGTGAAGTGGTCGATAGGCCAGTCCACACTGCTCCTGACCAAGGCCTATAAAAGCACATTTCCTAGAAATCATTAATAATAAAAAAGCAGACAGTTTCCTCAGAGATTGTCCCATTTCCCGTTTTGACTATTGAACGATCCTGGAACTTGGCCAGTTTCCAACTGGAATGGAATATGCAGTTTCTTAGGCTATTTAGGGCACTTTCTTTGAGGACAACTGCCACATCTATTTCACTAAGTAAGTTATATGGCCTTTGCAATATGGACAAACTTTAACTACCCATAATTTACTAGACAAAAGAATTGTTACAATGATTTATAGTAGTTGGTCTTCCTGAACTAGTTTATATTATCAAAAGGTTATTTAAAGATTGAATTGTTAAGTCAGAAGACAACAATTCCACAAAGAAATAAAAAAAGAGACAGCAGGCAGACATGCTGTTTCTTACTATATAATTATCAACGATTGTGAATTCAGAAATTCTGACGTGAAGTAGCATTGCAATTACATACAAAATGAAGTCAAGGTGAGTATCAATTAGAATTAATTTGAGGCTCTCAATCTGTAAACATCTGCATTTTACAGATCATTGCTTTATCTGCCTAAAATTCACAAACTCACCAGCAGTTTATTTGCCTAATCTGCATCTGCAGTTTACTCAGCACAAGTAAGATCTTGCTAGCAATTAGAGGACTTAGTGCTTCTCTTAAATACACAACATAAATACCTGAAGGTTATGTTCAAAACATGTCAGAGATTTATTGAATAAATCCAGGAATTCTACAGTAGAATTTGATAATCCCTCACTGTTGTTCTTTAAACAATCTGAAAAAGAGAGAAAGAAAAACATCAGGATATTCAAATTTCTAACATTTCCATATCTGACAAGCCCCAGACACTCCACTCCTGCAAAAAGAGCTCTCGACTATAACAGACAGGTCTAGCCAACACTGCGGTTTCCTTATCTGCCTGCCACTGATGTCTCAGACCTGCTGACCTAACTCTTCATCGAGAACATATTTCAGAATTAATTGGCCTTGATTAAGTGAAAGATGAAGACTATCATCAAGAGCTTTCTGAAGAGGGGGTCTGAATTATCTTTGGACTTTAAGATAAAACAAGACGTTACTTTTATTTCCTAGCCTGCAAATCTGGCTTTGCCCAGCAACAGTAACAGCCATTATGTGAAGGCAGATGCACCAGCAGTGGAGATGAAACAGAGAGCTTCCAGGAAACAGCTAAATGATGAACACAACAATAGACATCACATTGTAGGTCATTGTTGTTTAAGAAAAGAGCTAACCATCTCACCAGCTCTGAGGGGAGCTCTGGGGCTTTCCTCCCAGTCATAGGATCAACCCTACCATGTTACTGCTTCCATCCATCCCACCTCACTTCAGGTGCTCTAACCAGACAGACCCTTGAAAACAACAGTGGTTTGGGAATTTAGATGTTCAGCAACAGCAGTGTGAGAGCAAGCCAACATCCTAGAAAATTCTCCTGCAAGAAGGAAGCGCCATCAGTATGGAGATGGACACTGAGCAGGCAGCACACAAGTCAGAGGCTGAGCACAGCAGGACAGCACAGACCACAGAGCTGCTCCTGCACCGCCTTTCCAGCCTTCACACAGTCCAGACTCACAAGTGAAAACAAACTCTTCTGGGCTCTCAAGGGACCTTGCAGCAAACCCAGTGCCTTTAACACTCAACTCCACAGCGCTATTCCCACTGTTCTCTAGTGCACCTCTTAGTGTAGGGTCCCCCCCTTCCACACCAGGGGAATGGCAAAAACCCCATAGTTTAGCTGTAAGCACAACACAGCACCATCAGCATGGGGACAGTGAGGTACAGGGATGGACTTGGGCACCCTTCACCCATAAAATGGGGGAAAACAAAAAAAAAAGCATGGCTGAGGAGGCAGATACTGTTCAACATGTAAGCATTCCAGAGTTACTGACTTTATTAACAAACAAGGAAAAGATTCTTATGTAAGCTTTTAAAAAAATGGGAAGACTGGGGAAAACCAGAAGAAACTGCAACGAAGCTAAGGACAGTCTACAGCAGGGCCTGCAGATCACAAAGAAAACTAACATGACTACCTTTTGAAATAATAGCCTGAAAGAAATATTTATAGATTTTTCCAACAGACTAGCGCTCTCAGATTTTGTCAGTATCCCTTATAAAACAAAAAGCTCCTGTACCCCTCATTGGAGGGGCTCTAGTTCAGGATTTTTATCCTGTATGCTGTCTGCATTTAAACAAATACATACAATTATGATCTGTGCAAATTTTAGATGCAAAATTAACTAAGTCATAATAGTAGCATGAAAGCTACAGAATGAGTCACGTACTTGCACAGTTGGCTGCCTCCCAGGTTTCGTTAAAGAACTCCGAAAGGGCCACAACTATCTGTAGCCTGTCTGAGGTCAAGATGCTTTTGGCACAATTGTGGCTCTCAGAAGAATTCTGGAAGAAAAAAGGAAACAACAAAAAAAAGCAATCAAGTGTTAAAAATACAAAGGGAAAATTTTGAAACGTATTTTAGGCAAGCACAGCTACACAATCAGGTCTCATCACATTGATATTTCTAGAATAGGCAGAGCAGAACTGATGGAACAATAAAAATCTTTTGATCCTCCAAATCATACTGGGAACAACACAACTTACTGCACATGGTCTCTGAAGACCCACTAGGACTGAATGCAAGTCAGTCAAAATTACCTGACTGCAAAAAAAAGAAAAGCAAGTGGAGAGACAGGGCCTCCTCTGGCAGGTAGCTCAGATTCATCTATTTCTGTGCCGCTGCCGCAGGAACCAGCTCAAGGAACCAGCAGCCAGAGAAGGACATCAGACTGAGGAATATTTGAAGGATCTGAACCAACAGACTGGCCTCAAAACAAACCAAACCAACAGAAAACAACGTCCAAAACTGCTGTACCAACACACTGTATCAGCAGCAAACTTCCCCCTGATGCAGCAATACCAGGAAGGCAGTTCTCCACAAAGCAGCGCCCACAGCTGCTCCCCCAAGCCCATGACCAGGCCAGGCTCCTGTCCTCCCCAGACGTAGCTACCAGGCTTACTTGGTCGTCACAAGCCACCCAACACACCCCATCCTCAAAGCAGGCACTGGCACAACTCTCACAGTAACTTATTCTCTGGACCAAGTTAATAAAAAAAAAAAGCAGAGTGACTATAAAAGCAGTTACAGGATAAACAGGAAGTATCCCTATCAGAACTCAGACCAGTGTTTTTCTCCTTCAAAGCTTTATTTTCTCCCTCAAATCACTGATGCAAAAACATGATCTCCAGTCAGCTGACTCCTGTGCTCTAGCTCCTGGTTTCTGGCTGCTAAATTGACTTAAGCACTTCTCAGAATTGCCAAAGCTGCTAAAAGCCTCTTTGATAAGTGACGTGGGACGTACGAGAAAATAATCTCTTTAACGAGAAACATGTTCCTTACAGAGCTTTAGGAGAGATCCAGTTTCCACCTCTCGTTAAAACCGGTTTATTTTCTAAATTGGAAGTTTCCCTTGGAGACTGAACTGCAGAAGCTGAATATTGCCACATCTGGTAACTCCTACGGTCACCTGCTTTCATTTTTACTGAATTACAAACAGATACGCAAGGAAGTCGTTTGTGTGGGAAACTCTCCGATTGCTTCACCAAGGCCTTTAACGGTGAAACTTCCTCACCAGCCGGACTCATGAGTGGGGAAAAAGCACTTTAAATCCAAAACTGAATCAAGCAGACCTATATCATTCCTTAAATGTTCTCCTAATTTATTTTTTAATGAGGCTAGTGAGGAGGATTTTACATTTCACAGATGTCCAAAACTTAACTTGGCTGCTTCTTTTACACTGTACTATAACCACTGTAGGATGGCAAAGATGAAAACAGCAGATATCTAATTACTTGCAGTCACGAATTGAGGTTGCAAGAGGTCACCTCCTTTATCTATTTGGTGAGTTAATCCACGTACAGAAAGAAAGCCAAACACTCTCTAATACAGATGTGTCTTCTAGACAACACAGTGGATCAATCCTCCCAGGCTGCAAGTACTCAAGAACAGCAGCTGCAATGAGCTCACACATATTGTAAGTACTGGGATAGGTTTGGCAACCTAACCCTAGCCAAAACCTCATGCTGAAAGTACCCAAGAGAATTACATACTCAATTTCTCACTTCCACATTCCCTAGGCCGGTATGAAACGGCCTCCATATGAGAAAGAAATAGACAGACTACAGGTTTGCAAACTAAAACAAGAGACCATGGGCTAGGTATTTGCCCTGGAGAGGACAATTATCAAATGAACGTCCATGTGCTTTGCCAACACAAGCACTGGGGTGGTGGTGGGGAACAGGCAGACACATCGAAACCAGAAAGTGATACTCCTTCACACAACAGCTAAGTAGTGAAATGGTTTGCAGCAGGACACTGTGGCACCAAAAGTTTATCTGGGTTTCAAGAGCAACAGATTTTTCCTTGTCAATGGTGATTCTAAACACAGATTCAGAAATCCCAAGACTGGAAGCACAACCCAGGGCATATACTGCTATAAACTCATTCTCTGCTTGTACTCTTACCAGGGCACCCACTTATAGCCATCATCAAAGAACAGAGGTCCTTTGGTCTGATCCACTATTGTCATCCTAGCATCATCCCATGGACTAACTTTTACAAATGCATAATCTGGATGAGAGCTCGCAAAACTAGTCATGAACACCTCCAACACTAAGAAGGAAAAAAAAAAGATCAAGAGTCTGGAGGGTGTAAACAGAAGACTCATCTTCAATCAAGGTTTCTCACTGGTGGGGTCCACAGACTCCAGGACTGCTGGTTTGCTGCCACAGACTCCCACCAACTTTGGATCCAAAAACACTGTGACATGGCTCCCCACACATGATGTGCACCACTTGCCACGGCTCCAGAAACCATCAATTTTCCAAGAAGTGCCAGGCAACTAAGCTCTGGCCGTGTTCCTCAGCAGTGCTGCACAACAACGACCTGCAAGCCAGCACGCTGCCTTCGGTATTGCTACATCAGCAAGAACAACTCGAGTTTTTCCACTCGCACAGAGGAGCAAAGCTTTGTTTCTGCAGGTGGAGCCACTGCCATGCCAGGACACC